>NW_006800182.1:432676-456680 GCF_000485575.1 Poecilia formosa | reverse complement strand
TATATATATATTGAGCTATATATAGAAATTTGTTAGACTTTTCCCAAAATATTCTTAAGAATATGATATGCTAATAGCGTCAGGATTTTGTAAAACAAAGGTGCCAGAAACTTCGTGCAAGTTCAACATTATAAATATGGAATATTATAATCAAAGTGTATTTTCTTGTAAATTGTGGTTTTTATTAGTACCGACATTGCTCTTGCTTCAGTAGACTGTGTTGTCAGCCAATCTAAAGACAGCAGACTTGTTAATTACATTACAAATAACTTTTGTGCTCGCATTTTATATCCGCTGACTAATCGCTGTCAACTTTTCACCTTTCTGAATGAAGAAAGGGAGTTCACACAACATGGATATCATGTGGTAGAAAAATGCTCTGAGAAGTGGAGACTCTTCCCAGTGTAACCAGCCCTGGGTGATGAAGACTGATACTCCCTCGGGCTTGTTTTGTCTTTTTTTTTTTCATTGTGGATGAGACATAGAAGGGAGTGGTTGGAGAAGGAGGCCATTGGTGACCTTTCAGATTATCAGTTCAATGCCTGAGGTGAATGAGTGGGATGGAGTAAATGAAAGGAGAGGTGGGGACAGGTTGAGGTAAAGGTAAAGAAGCAATGTGTTCATTTCCTTTCCACTCTGCTTCAGGCAGTGGATTTTCACCCAAGCCTCACCTTGGTGCACATTGTCTTGCCACTGCAAAGTGTGTGAAAACTCCGCCCATAACAATCGAAAGGCAGCGGGTAAAAAGCAGGGTATAAACTTTTGCACTCTATGATTAGGCTCACAGCATTCTCTCACCGTTGACTGAGAAGAAAACAGACGCTGATGAATATGAGTATAACATAAATTCAAATAACTCTACATGCACACAACAACAAATACACAACAGAATGGAAGCGTTGGAAGTTTTTATTTGCACGAAGGGTTATAAAAAATTCAACTGCTTGCGTACAAGAAAGTTCAGAATAAATTTTGTGAAATCTAATCTTATTCAAATTTTTTATTTTCTAGTTCATCCCACTGTATTCTTATTTACCTAAGAACCATTCAATTTAACATGAACACAACCCATTTTTCTTGATTAGAAGCCTTAAAGAAACAATCCAGTTTTGCAAGATAGCTTTTTACATAATTTCTTGCTGTTTTGGTCTCTGTTTATTCAACGTGTTGAAGTGCCATGTGTCATAAAGAAGATCCTTTTTTAGAGTTTTCAGAAGAGAGTTTTAATAGGTTTAATATGATGTCACTGATGCTGGTCTTGGACTGTTTGATGAATTACCTAAATTAAACAATCCAACCCTCATTCATTTGGCTTTATAAACAATTCTTTTACTGGCTTTGGATGTAAGTCTGACTTTGCCTTAGTAACCTCAATTGTGTAAGTACTTAAATATGAGGATGCAGCAAATGTCGTATGGTTTCAAGCCAAACATTGGTCGTGGGCAGTTTGTCATCATGCCAGTTCAAAGCTCAAGCCCTCTGTGTCATTTTGAAAAAAACACATGAAAGGCATAACCACACTTGTCAGGGAGACACCACAAATTTTGAAAGAAAACAGTGACTGTTTGATCAAGTTTCACAAAGTTACTGTTTTGTTGCTGTTTGTATTTTTTTTTATTTTTTATGGTTGTCTAGAGTAAAAGCTGTTGATATGAAAAGTATAGTTATATTTACACCTTTACATAAAACATATTTTTAAAGGGATAGCATGAAGATTTCTTTTCTGTCTCATTAAATTTAAATTAAATTTTATTTGTTCTTCTCATTAAATTCTTATTGGATTTATCTATATCCAGTTGGCTGCGCTGTGTTTCCACTGAGTGGTGGGGCCAATGTGTTTATGGTCATGTCTGCGAGCGCTCGACAGGCACTGGAACACCACATACAACCGCCCATAATTAGAACAAGACTGTTTGACTTACTGCATTACCCTGTTATTACTCAAACTGAAGGACAAGACTTGGTTTTTAGAAGCCTGCGTAAAACTGAGGGAAATTTTAAGCAATCAAAATCAGATGACTATACTCATAGCTGCCGGAAAAAAAAAAAAAAAACTAGCATGAAACAATTTTACCACGTTCGACGGATGGATAAAAAAAATGTTTCATTCCCATGTTTACAGAGTGAAAGATTGATATTATGAATAGATGTGCAGCATCAGTGATCCGTATTAGTGCAGATTGGTTGCGTACATTATTAATGACCTCGGGAGTCCCTCTTAAGATCCCAAAGACTTATCAATAATTCACAAATATGATCGAAAACAGGCTTAGTATTGGCTGATTTAATTATCTCACAAGAAAGAAGGCTGGTAAAAGCCAAGGGTCTTTCTATTAAGGTAATCATCTTATTGATAAACCACCAGGGAATAGAGGCAGCTGTTAGGCAAAAAAAAAAAAAAAAAAAAAAGAAACAAGTAATGGACACTAAGTGTTTTTTTCACCAATACTGTGACATACCATCCATTCCAACCACCCCCCTCATCCACTTTTCACCATTAAGCTGTGATGACGGAGAAAACAAGTACCTAGATTCACACTGACAACATCTTGGCCCCAAGGAAACTTTTATTTAACACTTGAACTTCTGCTAATTTTGCAACTTAATTAGTGCATTTATTGCAACCCTTTCCCCCACAAATTTAAGATTATTTTAATCACTTTTACTGAGATAGGGATCTCATATTTTCCTGACTTGGTGTATCTTGAAAAGAAGGTTGGTGGAATTAAAAAAGATTTCAATAGGCCTTAACAGTTCCTGAAGAAACATGAGCACAGTGGAAGAGCTGATATTAAACCTGACTAGCTGTGCCAAGTGATAAAGCTTTAGTTCAGGCTGCAGGGCTGTGATAATGGGGCTTTTGGGAATTATAAAATAACTAATGGCTGCAGGGCTGTGTGCAGATCTCTGTGTGTGCACAATATTTCTGCATCTGAACTCTTACTATTTTATGACTTGAACTTGTTACAGATTGGGTTTTTTTCTTATCATTGAATTCAGATGTTTTAAGAGTTCATGAACACTTTGCTTTTATCCTGAACTATGTGTCCATTTTCATACATATATTGTTGTAGATGGAGATATAATTTCTTGATTCCATATAAAACTAATGAATTTATAAAATGCCTCATTATTTGCTAATCCTCAGAGTTCAGACTGAAAAAAGTCTGAAAATGCATTTTATATTTATGCTTAGGTAACAAGTAACATCCAACAAGCTAACAGAATATTGGTCTCCCTTTCACCCCAATAATACTGACACTCTGAGGCATGAATTCTATTAGTCCCTGGGGTGTGCTGTGGTATCTGGCACAAACTCATATTAAGATTTTCCTTAAACTTGCCAGGCAGTGTCTCTATGAACCTAACTTTTTGTTCAATGTATAATGAACAGGAGTCCAGTTTATCATTTGTCCTACTTTTTTTTCCAACCTTTGATATATGTGCTGCATATACCAATAGTACCTCAAAATTATATTAGTGTTCACAGTGATTTCAATTCTGTCTGTTTATATCTGATTACCTCAATTATTGCTCCCTGGTGTGACATCTCCAACCTCAACAACATGCATTAAGAAGCCTTTTGCACTTTTTAAAAGAAGTTTTAATTCTGAGAAAATCCTGCAGTAAAATTCCAGATTTCACTATTCATCTTTGTTTTTATTATTATGTATAAATACAGCAGTAGTCGGCACCTTTAAATGCAGCTACACGCTCAAGTTGCTCAAATAATCAAATTTATCTGATTCCTTTGTGTTTTAATTAATTTTCCAACTTGGTTGCAACTCGTGCTGAATGACAGGGATGTCAAACCAACCAATTAGCAGTAATGTCTCAAAAGCCAAAGATTATTAGTTGATTCTATTTATTATTTTTGTTGTATTGTGATAATTCAAATACTATTAGTGTTTTGCATTCTAAAAAATAGTTCCTTTAGCCCAAGTGCCATATTTTACAGAACACAGAGTCCATATGTCCAAACCTCACTGAGGAATGTCTCTTAACTCTGTGAGCTTGGCACTTCATCTCAAGAGTGAAGCTCTAAACAGCTGCTGCATCACTTTCTCTCTGTGATGTAGCACAGAAACCTGAGATGAGCTATTGATCAGACTTCCAGGTTGTTAGCGAACAGCTTGATGTCTCCATATTCACTTTATGACCCTAGCTGTCCTAGAAGAAGTGGGGGAGTGATGAACGATTGATAAAACGGTGCCAGATAAATCTTCCCAGTAGAATTTCAACATTTAAACAAAGATCAGGTGTTTAAATTAATTTGCCTAACTTCACCAGTTTTAAAAGTAAAAAAAAATGTCTTTAAAAAGGCAACCATATACGTTTTTAACTATTTGATTTTGAATTACCACAAATTCTAGCACTGAAACCAACAACTTTAGTAATAAAATACAGGGAAAGCCTGGTTAAGCTTTCTCACTCTAATTATGAACGTTCAGGGGATCTGATGTACTGTGCTTGAGGCAAACCAGGCTGACTTGGATTTATTTTATATCATAATGAATATCTGGCTCTCAGTCCTCAACATAATTTTACCAGCTTGTCACTTTGGCCTAAAGCCAGAGACATACCTCTTCAGATTGGCCTAAGAAATAGGAAAAAAAGAGCAACTGAGACTGCTGAAAAGATAGGCATGGGGCAGCGGGGTGCTCAAGAAAAATATCTGAACACCATTTTGAAAAAAATGCCTCTTAAGCTGAGAAAACATAGAAGTTGAGGAGAAACAGCTGTGCGCACTGAAGCCTGGCATCCTCAGGATAAAAAACACAGGCAGTTAATAATAAAAATAATAAGCCTGCTGGGTTCCTAATAAAAGGATCCTGATGAGACAATACAGTCAAGTGAAGGGCCCTCTGTGTATCCCTGGCTGCACACCCAACCCACCACAGGAAAAGAAAAAAGGTCAGGTTTGGCAGAGACGGAGAGATGCTGCTGGCTCTTTTTATTGGCTGTGAACAACGACTATAACACAGATGAAGAAATTTGGCATAAAACTCTCTTACTTTCTGCTACCAGGTTCTTCAGACTTTATCATATGAAAGTTGAAACAGAGCCAACAGCTGGACGCATTGTGGACAGATTCTAACTTTAACTGTTTAACTTTGGTATTCTGAGCGGGATGAAAATGTGTGCACGGGTGTTTGTGTGTGTGGTTTGTTTTTCTGAGTTGAAAAAGGAATGCCAGGGAAACCCCAAACCACCCAGTTTGTCATCTCGTCCCATACCTTACTCATTTTTGCCTTCCCTGTCATCTGTCTCTTTCTCCCCTTTCGCTCGTTTTGCCATCTGGCCTCTGTGAACAGACGTCTGACAGAAGCACTCAGACAACTCAGCATTAATGTACCGCTCGTTATTAATGGTGCTCCTTTTATGCTTTTAAATCCTGCTGCAGAAAAATTTCAGTGACAGTTTCAACACTAAAGACCTATAGAGAGGCCATAAATAAGATTGTTCTCAGAAATCCTTTATATGCAAGTTATGACAACTAAAAAAGAAATAAAGAAAAAAAAAAAAAACTTCTGCTCCACTTGTTTAAAGAAGTGGAAAAAGTCAAGGAGAGAAGATGGCATAGTTGAAGTGAAAGTCTCTTAAAAAATATATATTTTTATTTATAAACATACCCTGTTGGTTATTTTGCTTAAAACAGAAAAAAAGTGACAATAGTATTGTCTTCAACAGTAACTACAGTAAAAAAAAAAAAAAAATCAAATGTGAAAATAATATATTTCACCCATAGTGACAAACTGGACTTCAAACCATTAACTAAAGTATGTCAATTTAATTCTGTCACCACTTTTTATGTCAGATTGCTCAGAATGGTGTTATCAAATTAATCCATGTCTCTGTCGGCTTCTGAGAAATGCATCAGCTCCTGATAACATGGCTAACCCTGCAAATTCATTATGTAAAGATGCAGTTTTGGTCGATACAGATCAATACAACATTAACATCTGTTCTGTGACTAAAACTTGTGCAGAAATTAACAAAATTTTAATATTGCTTTAAGTTGTGAAATCTGTTCTAAAAAACGATGTTTCCAAGCAAAATTGGACTATAACTTCTTGGTGGGGTTTTAGCAAAGCAGAAAGGATGGTTAACTAAACAATTGAAAAATTGTTGGTTTTGTTCTTGCTGCCTTCTCTGCACCATGTCAATTTGAGATCAGGCATGGTTCTTAGCCTCAGTTGCATACTAATATTTCTATCAATGTAAGAATGTATTCAATTGTGGTGAATATCCCTAGAGTAAAAACTTTTTGACTGAGTAATATGACTGGAAAAGCACCAAAGAAATTCAGTCCATTTTCCTAGTACTGGAGATAATGGATGCAATCACCAAATGGGAGGAAAACAAGTATTTGTTCAAATTTGTCAGTTATCCAATGATCCTATTCCTCTGAATGAAAAGGAATGAGTGGAGGTGGGCATTTGAACAAAGTGTCCCGTTAGAGTCTCCCATTGCAGGTTCTTTTGGGCATGTTCCGCTGGGTAAACCAATAACATGGAAGACATATATTCTTCTTGACAGGAAAACCTATGACTTACTTGGAGGGATTGCAAACTTCTTCTAGGTTGGTGTCTCCTTAAGAATACCCTGGGAAGAGCTGGGGAGAGTTTAAGGGGAGATGGAAATGGCTGAATTTCCCTCCTGAACCTGTTCCTTCCATATATAGTATAAGACAATGGAAAGATATAACAAAACTACGTCTTTTATTATATAAAGGATGTATTTTGCTCTCTTCTCACTGCATTAGAGCAATTTTACCATTTATGGATAGGGAGGGGTAACTGACAATGAAATGAAGAAGAGTGCATTACTGCTATAGATTTTACTTAAGGTATACACAGACAACATTTAGGTCAAGAAAGTTGTGTGTATTTATTTGCTTTTTATTCATTTTACATTAATTACAAAAACATAACAAATTAATTTATTGTACAATGAAATGATCAAATCAAAGCAGGAATATTTTGGTTATTTGCACATGACCCTGTTTTCCTTAGCTCTGGTTTGTTCCTTGAGCAGCCTAACTTATGTTCAGTGATTTATGGAAACACAAGAAGTCAAAATAAATGAGAGAAATAGAGTATGAGACTATAAATCACCATCATCACAAGTAACTCAGAGATCAGTAATTGGCAGCCAAACCTTTGGTGGAGCCAAAAAGAAAATCCATAAAAAAGGTAGAAAAAAGAGAACTGTGAGAAAAAGAACAGAGACAAAAAAAATGACCCAGTAAGATAATACTACTGTGATTAGTCATGCCATCCATACTCTTATAAAATTACCCCACATACGCTACATACAGCCAGTCAAGCAGAACCATAAATGGATATGCCTGTCTTTCTTCTCATTTATATTAATCAAAATGAGTATTATTTCTGGACAGATTTTATGTGTCTCATACAAAAGTATGCTTTATGCAAATACAGATAATATTCCACCAGCACATTTCTTTTTTATCTGGCAAAACTCAAAATAGAATCTATCCATCCATCAAAATAAAAAAAAAAAAACTTGAAAAGTGCAAGTAATCTAGGGACACCAGGTTATAATAAGACATAAATACTTAGGTTATTTGCCAACTACATTAACACAAGAAAAATAAATAAAGTGACTTATGTCCTTCACAAAATTATTTCAAAGTCAAAGTGATTTGAACAGTATTCAGGTGATATGAGACTCAACACAAATTACTTAAGAACTTGTAAAGCATATTGGTGAACCTCGGAGGGGGAGGCGTGGTACAAAACATCATGCACACACACACACATATAAATCAATTGGACTTTAAAAGAATTTATTTTGATATTTAACTCCTTAAAATTGGGCCTCTGTCTCTTTAAAAAGACAGAGGCCGAAATTTGTAAGCTTGGAAACGGCAACTCTGAGGAGGAGCTGTGTCCGTAGGCGGTGCTAGAGCCACCCAGACATTTTGCACAACTAAATGGTTGCCATGGGAGACAAACGTATTTCTCAAACATGAATGAAATAATCAAGGCAACACTCTGGGTATGTTCTTGATGATTACAACATGATGTAAAGCTCAAAAAAGTTGATTTTACATCATACTGTCCCTTTAAGATTAGACAGTATGATGTAAAATCAACTTTTTTTTAATACAAAATATCTTTCTCTATCTCACAAAGCTATTTCAGAATGCAAAGCTATTCAGAATAGCTTTGTGAGTTCGAGAAAGATATTTTGTTTCATTCTAAAAGAAATCTGCAGAGTGGATGTGCTAGTTGTAGGTGGGACTGCTGCACTTTCTGCTGCAGGCTGTAAACTAATTTAGCATATGCAAAATCATGCCTTGGGGAGTAGCGTCTAATTAACTCTGTAGGTGTACGCCTTTTCAGTCAAACATATAAAGAAAAACACCTTATGTCAAAAGTTAAATTCATTATTTATTTTATTGCTTTCAATTATACTCTAAAAATCTGACAAAACACCAACCACCCTTTAAACACTTATGTATGGACCTTCTGTGACAAGTTTTCTATGTTGTTCAAATTTTAAGCTTTTTGTGATATATCAAATAACAAAGAAATTAAATACACCAATCATATTAGCATACCAAAATGTCTATCCCATCATTTCATCTAAATCTCAAATTTATTCTAGCTATGCAAGAACACATTCAGTACACATTAATGCTATGGGTGTTTTAGAGAATTATCATAATTTGATGTTGTTTCATCATATAGAGACAAATCCTCAACCACAATGTTTGAGGTTAATAAATAGACAAACAAACTGCTTTTAAATATTTACCCTTCCCTTCTTTCAGTTTGAGTTTTTATTTAAAAGAATAGTATAGGATAAATATTTATACTAATTTCACAGATCAAGTCACATGAAAGAAGATCCTTACATCCGTCTCAGGTCAATAAAGCAGGCAAATAAAAATATTCTATGGAAGCCCGTTTCCGCCACTCTGTTAAAAAAAAATAAAAATAAAATAAAATAAAAAAAAATAATCTCATTATAATGAGATACTGTCTCATTATATTGAGATAGTATGCTTGCTAACATAAATCTTGATATGCTAAGTTGAGCCTTTAAAGTCTACAGTTCAGATTACTGGAGTGTCTGATCCTGGCATCACCTTGTTAGAAAATCCACTTTGGAAAAAATTAACAACTGCCTTAAATGTCTCTATGTGTGGAATATCCTCCTTGGCTGTAGAATGATGGCTTTTCAAATGGCCTGTTACAGTTGATTAAAAAATATATATATATTTATACATTGTTTTCATAATCGTTGATAATTTCCCCCCCATCCCCCTCTTTTTCATTTGTTTATCCTGGTTGACATGTTCTTCTGACATGTTGGTAATAAGTGTGTCTGTTTTTTTAATAAATAGTTTCTGCATATCTGCTTCAAGGTGTGAAAAAAAAACTATTCAATGTGATGTCTGTGTGCACTTTTATGAGTAATTTTTACTTAATTTTAGCACCTGTTTGAACTAGTTATATGGACTCACATGGCACTTTATCAGGTACTTCTGGCTTGTATTGTCTTTGGTCATCTTTTGTTCTGTGTAAAAATCCCAGTTGATCATCAGCTTGTGAAATATTCACACCAGCTTCTTTACCACCAACATCCTTTTGAAGTCACTTAAATTTCCCCGCAACTTAATCAACTTAATTGTTCCCCATGCTAAAACTGTTGTCCAAACACAGAAGACAATCCTCATCTGCTGCTGCCAATCAGTCATGGAATTAGTGATCCACTGGCAAGTGGAGGCTGACGCTCTGAGCTTTTTGTGGACAATGTCTGGAGTGATGATTTTGAAGGCTGAGCTGAAGTCCATGAGCAGGATCCTATTTTAACACCCAGGGTAGTTGAAGTATTGAAATACGAAGTGTCGTTCAAAGCTAACTATGTCATCTGCTGACCTTCTTGGTCAGTAAGCAAACTATAGAGAATCCAGCTGGGTACCTAAGATGTTTTTTCAGATGCTTCATGACCACAGATGTCATAGTGACAGGACACGGTCATGTTTCAGGGAGTCCAAGATGATGGAGGAATGCTTGAAGAAGAAGGGAACCTCACAAAGCTTCATAGACTTGTTGAAGAGCTGAGTAAAGATGGGGACCAGTTGGTCAACACAGGTTCACAGAAATGAGGGGGGGATAAGTTGTCAGCTCCTGTAGCTTTCTTGATTTTCTGACATTCACAGATACTATTAACATCTTCCTTGGAGATCTTCAGTCCATTATGACTGGATGCAAACATTGGTAACATACAAACACTGACTTTATGCAAACATATTATTCAGGGGGTCTGAAGAAAGGGAGGTGGTTAAGTTGTGGATGAGATGTGAGTAACAGCCTTTTAAACCTGTGGTAGAGGCTGTTAGGGTCATCTACCAAACATGGATTATGCTCAGGGGGAGGGAAAGGGCTGCAGGTGTTAACAAAATTTTATTTTGAAACGATTCAAAACTGATGTTTTGGGTGCTTTTTACCTTCTCATTATAGCTGCCCTAATCTTCTTGGTAAGTTTGTTGGCCTGCTCATGCAAGGCTTGGTCGCCGCTGCTCAAAGCCTCTTTCTTGGTCTGACGCAGATTACTCAGATGTGAAGGGTAACTATGATTTATTGTTGTTGTATTGTGTGGAAGATCTGCACGTGTCCTCAGAAAAACTAGCCAAACTTTTGCCTATGATCATGATGTATAGTGCAACCCCATTCTAAACTCAGAATCGACACTGGAAGCAGCGGATTGTTTTTACAGCATCAGGAGAAATGACCAATATTGATTGGTTTATATAAATCCACACCATACTGCAACCTTCCCACAAAGCTAAGCATACTTAAAACAAAAGTATGCTTAAAACAAAGAAGATGTTAATGAAAAGAGTTACAACTTCTCCATTCATCACAATACAGTTGAAAGGGAATCTTTGTTCTACTGCAATGCAGGGATGATGCATTTTATGTACTGTAAACTGTGCGGTAAATTTTAAGCATCTGTTGATTTCATTTGCTCCTGCTCGTTTATATCTGTATTTGAGTGAAATCAATTGCTGTGAGAAAACATTTAAGAAAGGATTATATTTCTTTATCGGACTGGTCTTGTTTACATTTTGCTAATGTCTCAAGTTCAAGATCTGCAACCATGATTCAACTGTTTGATGTCATGTGGTTTAATGTGGTGTGGTTCTCGAACTCCCTAACTCGACTTCTGTCTCAGAGCAACCAGAACCCGGACATATCTGTATAGGTACATGGTGTTTGTGGTTTATGTGTGCAAGCACTCTTCATTAGTAACACATGCAAACACTAACTATACGCAAACATAAATCCTAACACACTCACACATACACACACGAGTGCATGCACACAACTTCCCTTGAGGTCCTTTTGATTGACAGTGCCTGCCCCAACTAGGGATTATGGTGGAAAATTGTGGGGTGTGTAGGGGAGGGGTGACAGGGTTTAAGGCCAGGGTGAGGGAGAGTGAGAAAGAGGGTCGGGGATTAGGCCCACTGAGCTTCATTAACCTGAATGTTTACACAAGCTGATCTCTCGCAACGAGACCCTTTTTCTTCCCACAAGTGTCCCCTTCAAGAATATGCTGCCCCGTCCTGCATTTATTCAATACAATTGAAGCAACAGTTTATGTCCTGCAAGTGAGACATTTTTTTTTCCTGTCTACTGAAAATCTTTATATATCCATAATGCTTTTAAATATTCAAAGGTTTTAATTAACATTCAAGAATTTCTCTAAGTTGTTCTGGTTTGGAATACATTTTAAATGCAAGGGATAATAATGGAAGAGTAAATTGATCCAATGATAGTTTTTTTCTAAAAGAGATTTAAAAACACATGCATTTTATGAAACTACTGCTTCTTTTTTCAGAGGTTTGTTGAATGTGGTTTTGATGTCATGCATGGCATCCCTCTGAGAGACATGGATTTGTCAAATGACCTTTTATTGTTAGCTCTTCAAAAGATCTGTGCTCAGAAAAAGAATCCCCATTTGTTTTTGCTGTTTTTTTTTAAATCACATTTTAGCATTCCGGATTATAAAACCAAATGTCATATCAGGCAAAGACAATCTGAGTGATTTTAATTCTTTTTACTTAGTAAAATAAAATAAATATATCAAAAAAAAGCATGTGCAAAGTAATTATTCTCCGAGCCAAACAGATGGCATGTTGAAGTTAATTCTTCTTGGTGGAATTTTCTTGGCCATATTAACAAGTTACAAGCATGAATATCCTGTTTAGGGCCATGCCATAGTTTTAACCCACTTGACAATGAAAAACTTTTTTTTTAACCCTGTAAAGGAGATCTTGCTGGTTTACCTCAGATATTTCTCCTTCTATGTAAAACATGTGCTTAGGATTAAGGTCACAGAAAATCCAGAGAGATTCACTTTCAGCATATCACAGAAAGCAGAATTCATGATCCCAATAAGCATGGTCAATCCTGAGGCAGGAAATCTCGCCCCAAATCACAAAACTACCCTCAACTCTTGGCATAATGTTCTCTATCTGAAATATTGTGTAAGAGGTAAAAGTATGAACACTTTTGCAAAAACAGTCCATACTTATCTCATTAGTCCACAGAATATTTTTTCTCAAGGTTTTAGAGATCATCAAAATATATTTTTTTGACAAAGACGAAATGGGACTTTGTGTTCTTTTTGGTCAGAAGTGATTTACAACTTGAAACTCTCCCACAAATACTGTTTTTGCCCAGTCTCTTCATTATGTTTGAGCCATGAACACTGACCTTAGCTGAGGCAAGTGAGGCCAGCAATGCTTTAGATCTCGTTCTATGCTCTTTTGTGACCTTCTGGATGAGTTGTCAATGTGCCCTTAAGTAATTTTGTTAGCCAGCCACTTCTGAGAAGGTTGACCTTTGTTCCATGTTTCCTCCATTTTTGGAAACAACCCCGTGGGGAGTTAAGTCACACCATTTTTGCCAGGAGTGTCTTATACCTTCTTTTTGCACTGACTCTAATTGCTCAATACTTGGAAGTGTGGCCAGGATATACTGAACGGCTTTGTTCTCTTCCTTCGACTGCCACTGCCAAAACTACAACACTATTTTATATAGCAGTGATGTGATGTTCACAAACAATCTGATTCTTTTGAATGGCTCTTTACCATGAGAGGTAGGACTTGAGTCTCGGTTAGTGAGAGATGTTCTTTGTGTTTCGCAACTTTGCTTACTTACAATTTTCTATTTGCTTTCATCATGTTGGCAGACGTGCGTGGCTCTGTGTGCAACCTGGCTGCAAAGCTGATGCAGGCTTCATGCAGTGAGAGAGAAACGAAAGACGTCACGGTGTGCTCACTTCTTGGCTTCTTCTGACTTTCTTCTTGCTTGTTGTTCCTTGATTAATGTTAATAGATGAGTGTTGTTGAGTGTTAGTGAACTGGCTTAATTGTTATAGAAGAGGATTTTTGGTTTTTTGTTTCAGCCAAAGCAACTCAAGTCCATTTTTTATCTTGATTGTTTGCTACATTTTCATTTTATTTTGTTTCTATCTTACAAATAGAACAAAAATGTTACTAATGCCCACAACCCTTGCAGTAAAAAAAGAAAAAGTCTTACTTTTAAAATGCTATATTTTATTAATCTAAAAATATATTCAGAATTTATAATTATTCATGATTATAAATTATTTTAAAATAATAATTTATATTATTAGAAGTATTAGAATAATATAATTACACTATTTTTATTATTATTATTATTATTATTATTATTATTGACCCAGTTTGAATTCAATTGGAGAAATCTTGCTCAATGGGGGGAATCCAAGACAGAGCACTGAAGGGAGATGAGAATCGAACAGAGTAGCTTAAGAAGGCAATGGCCAGGCTAGTTTCAATGCATTACTACATAATTTCATACTAAAACCCAAAGGAGTAAAGAGCCAGTATATTAGTGCCAATCATGAAGCAGACTTCAAACACATCAGCTTGTGCTTTCATTGCTTCTCTCCAAGGACCTATTTAAGGTGTCCAGAGCTGTGCCTAGGCTCCAAAGACAACACTGGAAGCTATTTGCTTCTCAGATTAAAGAGACTGACTAAGATAGCCACCTGAGAGCAGTAGTAGTAGGACAAGCTCCAGAGGTTTCCCCCCAAAAGGGCAGTTAAGAGAACAGAACTGCCCATAATATTTAGCATCTCCCGCATGAGGTTGTTTTCTCTCTTCACTGAGTTGGAAAAGTAAATTAGCGATCACTCTGTGTCTGGCTCTGGCCGTGACAAACTGAAAATGGTACGTTGACAGGCACAGGATTGCTTTCTTTCAAGAGCTGTAACTAAGGGGACATGGCTTGTGCCTAGATAAACACAAAGCAGTCCAGAACTCTTACTAAGACAAGCAGGTTGTGGCGTGTATTTCAAAAGTGCAACAGCATTGAATCGGCTGGCAACTGAAAGTCTCTCTGCAAAACCCTCTTCTTTTTAGTGCCATGTGGGTCTGATTTTTCACCTTGAATGATTGTGAGTGCTGAGGAGGTTCACGTTGAGTCCATGCCTGTTTGACAAGATGCTGATTCTAGAGACAGAAAAAAACGGTAGAAGAAGGAAATGCTTTAGACGGAGAGAAAAAGACCAAGCCAACGAGAGCCAAATCATGTCTGCTTAGGACCAGTCGTCTATACAATCTTAAACAGGAAAGAGAATGTGGGGGAAAAGAAGGGGAATGAGATATTGGAGAGGGGTTCTGGGAGCAGAAGAGAGAAAAAACTTTTTAAAGGGGACATCTGGCTTTGATTATGAGGGGGCAGTATGGACAAGCTTGGCTTTACTGCTTGTTTTGACTGGGCTTTTCAGGGGAAGTTGATGTTGTTTGTTTTTGAATTGCAAGTGGCTTCTTAATTGATGACTATAACTAGGGAGACAACAACTGAATAAAGAAAAGACAGTTTTGAAATTACATTTGTCTTGTCCTCATAATCATTTGCTAAGCATATATTTTTCCCCCCAAAAAAATGTTAAAGATCAGTACGGCAGACTTACTGCTCAATGTTCTGACCATACAAATGAGGAGGAACTGGAATCCAAACATTCTTATCTGTCAATTCTTTGCTGACATATTGAGTGTGAGAGGAACCTCATGGCACAGCGTCCCGCACCACTGAGTATGAATAAACCATCAAGCACAGTGATTCAGGCCAAGCCAAACTTAGCACACAAGCAGAGCCAGACTTCATCTACAGAAATGTCTTTCCCTAGAGTCAGTTGCCCATCAACCAAAGTTAATGGCTTAAATAAACATCATGCAATGATTCCTCTGGCCACTATTTTTAGTTGCTAGAGTTGCATACATTTACAAAGTGGAAGATACTGCAGGTTAGAGAGAATAAAGATGTACAGCAAGGTTTGGGAGGCTGGTTTGGAGAGAAATTGGAGACCACAAATAGGCTGCTGGTTTTCTACAGGACTATAAGGTTGTGATGATGATTGGAAGCGATATCTGCTTCTGCTTCTATGTCAGACGTATAACTGTCAAGGGAGTTTGGGCCTGGGTTTCTGGCAAGAAAAACACGGAAGTCAGACAGGGACAAAAGAATGATTAAGACTGGCATAACTTCCTTCTGGATATTATCACAAAATGTATTTATTTTGTAGTAAAAAACTATAAAATAATGCAGCATTCTAAAAGCAATTTTACCATTCTCTGGTGTGTGGGTAGAAAGGTAAAATTGAGTCTGTGTTCAACCTTGTTGGAGACAGTTTAAACATTTTTAAACCCATTAATTACTTCTCTCACAGTAGATATGGGCAAGTTTATCTAGTACACATTTTACTGCCATTTCTTGGCTCACAATCAACAGATACCTTCCTTACTTTAATTAATAGTCTCTTTTTTCCCTTATTTGTAAGAATGGCAAAGAGAAACGAGTCTCACTGTAAATGAAATAAATGGTCTATTAAGACCATTCAGTACCACTACTTTGACCTACATTGTATTCTTTTGAAATAACTCTACTCTTACTGAAACCATTTTCTTGGAACTCTACATGTCTCAATTAATTTCACTGAATGAAAAATAAGTATGGCTTACCCAAGCATGCTCAAGGCAGATGCAGACACACACCCAGTCAGTTTATAGTCAAGTGAAACTTTTTCTATGTACACAAGCTAACTTGCTGAAACGTTATTTGTATTTCTTTTCTATTTGACATGCATCATGTGGCATTTATAATACAAACTGATACACAGCACATAGGTATAACTCACACTCACCCATGTCGATTTGTAAAGGTTAGACTGATCCTGCATGCAGTTGTTTCAAATGTTATCCAACTGCTAACATTTGTTCATGACACATGTAATGTGCCAGTTCAACTTTACAAAGCTTACCAGAAATTGCCTGCACTGTAAACAACTATCATCCACTGCGAAGAGAGAAGCGCCGAGCTAAACAAAATGACGGTTAATGTTAATTCAATATTTGGAAGCCTGACTAACTCAGACTGAACAACTTTGTTCACCTCGTCCGCTGCTATTGCTAAAACTGCAAGCAGACTACATTATAAACCAGTGCAGAAAATCAACATCATAATTCACAATTTTTTTCTTCTATTGACCGATTGGCCCAGTAGAAATTCTACTGGAGGGAATTCAAATCAATGGGAGAAAGCCTGGATTGTGCTGTAAGCCCTTGAATAGCGCAGAAAGGCAATGGGCAGTCTAGCAACGAATGCCATCTGGGTCTGATAGGGAGAAAACGTTCCTTCAGTTGAAGTCTCTTGGTAAATCTTGTCATGTACTGTTGGTTATTTTCATAAGAGATCTTCATGAAGTGATTTGAGCAAACTATAATGCTTTTTTGGCAATGTGTCTGGGATATTGCCATTAGAAAGTAAAATGAAGCCAAGGAATTCTGACAGGGAGGATGTTTATGGACGCATGTTGTTCATTGCAGCTGACAACAAAACACTAGTTTTTTCCAGCAGCCATTGTGCAGTTAATCTACTCATAAATGTTTATCTTCTAATAGTGAATGGAGCATAGCTCCACTTGGCTTGGTGAAGGACTCGGCTGAGGTTGCTAGGTATCAGGGACATGCCTGCAAGTTGTGGCTTAATATTCAAGAGGTTTCTGAAACACCTTGTTTTGCAGACACCAAAAAAAAAACAAAAAAAACATTTAACTATTTCCAAAAACAGCTGGGTGTTTTTTAGCACTGTTTTTAGAAACAGTAAAGATCCAAGTGGAAGTACATGTGCAAAAATATAGTTTTGCATAATATGTTCCCTTTAAGTTTTTTTGCATCATAACTTTTACTGGATATAAAAAAAAAAAAATCCGGTAAAAATCCAGTATGTAAATCATTCATATTCCTGAATGACTTACATATTAGTTAAGAATTATTCCATCTATCTATTTGCACTGTGATCACTCTTTTGAATTAAACTGGCTTTGAGGTCATGAACTACTGACCACCACAGGTTACAAGCAGCAGCAACACATTGTGTTCGAGAATTACTGAAACATTATCCACAGGACGGGAAACCAGCCGGGAAGAGGAGAGCCAGAGTAACTGGAGGATGTTCTCTCTGCTTATCAAACAGAAACTCAAGAAGATGTGTTCCAAGGGTGAGGAGAAAGGTGTTAAAGACAATATCTGTATCCTGACACTTTCCCCTCATACTCAGGGCCTTCTTTCTATTACAGCTTTTAGTTAGTGTTTTCGCAAAGCACATACGAAATAGAAAATACATACCCAGTTAGTAAGGATCACAAAGTTAACATGAAGCCAGTAAAAACATTATATTCTCACAACATGTTTTAATAAACGGGTTGTTTTTTTTGTTTGTTTTTTTACAACAGTGTACTGTATTTTAATGTTTTATAAAACTAGAATGTGTTTTATTAAACTTACCACAAGGATTTAAGTTGTGGTAAAAAGATAAAAAGTTTTATCTTTTTACCAAAAGATAAAACTTTTGGTAAAAAGAAAAAAAAGAAATACTTATTCAATGTGTTGTTGAAGAAATGTCAATAATATTATAAAAAACAAAATTCCAATGAATTCTACAACATAAACATAATGCCTATAGGCATTCAAATTTGCACTGATTCCAGCAATTAATATTCAGAGTGATTGAAAATCAGAAATGTTAACAGTCATCACATCAGACAACAGTATCTTGAAATGATCATAACTTGGTCTTTTTAATTGTTTTGAGGGTTAGGGTTGTTTTGCTTTGTAAGCTGGATTCAGTTATGACATTTTAGTGCTTTCAATAAAGGAAAGGGGTTGTTTGATACTTACTAATGCACAATAGAAATAGCACAAGATAGGTATAGCATAAAAAGGATTAAAAAAGCAGTTCTAATCTCAAGATATGAACTAGTTCTGAGACTATGACAAGCATTCAGTTTTACATGGCTTTGGCTCTAGGTTTTTATTGCTCAATCATACTATTACATATTTTCCTTCCTTGTCTATGGTGTTGCTTAAATAGCTTAAGGCTGTGTATCTTTCTACACTTGTAAGAAGATACACCACTGGATCATCTGCTAAGCAAGGCCGCCACAATTTCATGAGTGTAGCCAATCAGAGATGAACAGGAAGGATGAAGTCCACTGGTGTGAAATTTAGCAATAAGACATTAATAACATTACTCAAGGCTACTTTTTGCAGACACTCTGTCTACATAGATAAAGTCGACTCACCACCATTTACTAATCTGTTGAAGAGGCAACAGCATGAACTAATTTCCGATTAGCTTAGCTAATAATTATTTCTCCACTTGGGGACACAGATAGAGTTAAACTTTATGAACCTAATGGTTAGTTAATTTATAAATAAATATCGCAAATGATAAATGATATACTGACATCACAACAAAATGAATGTACTTTTTCCGGACTCCCCAGAGCACTGCTAGCGTCAGAATGTGCACGCACTGTACAATATGTTTTGTGTTTTCTAAAAAAGTGTCAGGATGTTTCACAAAATGCACTTTATTCCTTATGTTTTAAACCATGGTTTTAGATATGACAATACATGGCAAGACAAAGAAATGTAAGGTATCAACTAGAAACTAGTCCACAAAATCCCTTTTGTTATCACTTCTTTAGATAATAAAAATATAAGATCAAAATATGATCTTAAATTTCAATACAATATTACATTGTAATCATAATGTATTATGCAATGCAATTTCCAATCAGCTTTGAGCTGGTTAGCCTGTTGAAAAGGAAAGAAACAGAGAAATTTCAAGAAAAAAATAAATAAATAAATAAATAAATCCTATAATCACATAGTCTTTCTTCCCATTTGCAGAAGTATTTCCTGGTGTGCAGGTGTTGGCTGGTATCTGTCTCTGTTTTCAGTGTACCATGGCGTATCGGCAGTTCCCTGCCACGCTACGGTGCTGACCATTAAACAGATGTGTTTCAGTCTTCTCCTGATTAAATATTTACCTTCACCAATGCTGACAGTGTCACCCTGGCAGAGTTGTTGGCATCGTTGCCTTGCAGTAGGAACATTCTGAGTTCAAATGTTAGCCTGCTCTTCATGTAGAGTTTGCATTTTCTCCTCATCCATTTCTTGGTTTGTGCCACACTCTTGCTGCCTCTCACAGTCTAAATCCAAAGCTTCTAGAATGATTACTCTAGGTATAAGGTGACTTTAGGGGGAAATGGGTGCTTCCATGTTTGTGTGACCTGTGTGGTTTGCATTGCCCTGTGATTGACAGCAGACTTCTTCTCTCACTCAACAACTTATGAAGTTTTTATCTTGTCCTTCAGATTCCACCCCATCTGCTGCTTCATACTGCTCCTGCACACCTGCCTTGGATCACCAGACATCTGTAAATGTATTTGTGGATCCATTTGCCTTCAGTCTGACTTTCTTAAAACTAAAAGAAAGTTCAGCTTTTTAGGAGAAAAACATTAAATAAAGCATAACCAACTGATCCAGCCCATATATCCTCTTGCAGCTTTATATGCCTATCTTGTGATGGTAGTTTATGCAATTAAACATAGATGAGTATGTTCATGTTGTTTCTCTTTTCTTCTTATAATCAAAACACAATACTCTAGATAACTGTGCCTTTAATGTACTGTGCTATTTTTATTTATTTTTTTGCTAAAATAGACAATCACAGAATCCATAACTAACCAAGAAGTTGGGTTGATAATGTAACCAATTTTGTCTAAATCTACAAAACAGAAAATAGAGAGACCAAACCAACCAATAAGAGGCCTGGTGGGTTTATCTCATAATTAAAACATTACTTTTACCATTGCATTTAAAATATGTGTATGACCATTATTACAGTGGAAATTGATTGAGATATGTATCAAGAAGCCTTAAGCTATTGGTTGTTTAAATAGGTCAATGAATACTGTCTTCTATGTTTTGATAGGTCTTGTTTAGAGCCTTGTTAATGCAAAGATTTTTGATATAACGGGAGTAAGAAACAGAAAAAAGAGGTTAAATACATTATAACCCTCTCAGGCTTTATATTTCTAGTCAGATTAATTTATTGCTATGATTGCTTTTTGTTGATTAACATTTTTTGTTAAAACATTTCAGATTTGTTGGTGATGAGCAGTGTTAAAGTGCAATGCCTACAACCAGTATCCGTAAAGTCTAACATTGTAATCAAAGGTTGAGACAGATGTTATAGTTTAAAGACACATGTTGATTTTTTTATTTAATTTTAAAAATAATTTAAGTAACTCGTGTTGTGACACTGACAAGATGTGAATGCTAGTTTTCCAATTTTTTTGAGAAAAATTAATATTAAAATGTACAGGTATAGATTTTATAAATCATCCTAAATAAGTTGGCTACGTGGAGAGGCAGTCAGAGTACATTATTATGCGATGAATGTGCACAGTTTCTATGATTTTAATGGTGACATTTACTAGAGTCTTTAGTATGTTGCACACTATAAGCAATAAATTTATAATTTTACTATAGACAGTGAATATGCAATATTTATTAAGTCAGATCAAATGTACTATCAATTTGGGTGAAAGGTATGCAAGTGCTGAACTATAGCTATGGGTTTCCTGGTCATATATATAGTGCCGAACTAGTTAATGTTTAATACATTCAGGTAATTTGAACAATTCGATCATAAAATATTTGAGTAGTTTCTGTGTGTTTATGTAGAGATTACATAGACTTTCATCATGGTTGCAACTTGAAATAAATAAAGAAAAAAAAACAGCCCATTTTAGATATATGGTAATTTGTAATTTAAAAAGTCATAGACAAAGCTTTGACAGTTACAGTTGCTTTTTTTCATTGTAGTTTTACTGCCATGTTTTACTAGTTTTTGGAGCGTTTCGGTTATGCAGGAGACTAAATGTGTTGAAGTGCATAAACAGACAACCGTAGTTGAGACTTGTACCTGTCTGTCATTATCTCATCAACCCATCAGTCATCAAGAAGCACAACCCTATGGGGAATATTTCCCAATAGGCATGCAGCTGAACCCTTAAATCAGCTTTAATTGGGCTGCTAAGTAACGAACAGGTCAGAAAGGTGTGGGAAAATGAGTCAAAGAACTTTCTTATGCACTGAGAACTAAATGAAAATAGCAGAAGTTGATGTAAATAAACTTAACCATATTGTTTGTTTTTGTTTTGAACTCAGATTGAACTGGAATCTATGCAGTTGACTTGTATCTATCAAAGTCAGTTACATGTGTTGAATTGTCTACATATTTCTGCATACAAACTGGATCAGTTCATCTAACTGAGTGGCTTAAGATAACATTTGTAAATCAGCACTCTGTAAATAAATGATACTGTTAATTTAAAGTTTTTCTGAAAGTCTCCAGCTACATACTGACTAGATTCTATAGCCAAGGTCACACCCAGCCCAGTAGCCCAATGTCTTGCTGATAGCTCTTTCAACTCCACTCTGCAAATTTATTGACAGCTTTTAAAAATATTTACTGCCCTACTTCCTTTCCCCCTTGGGTTCTGAGCCTGTAATCTTCCTACCCATTCTCTGGATCATTTATCTAAGCCGTTTCCACTCTCTCCATTTTACTTTGCCCTCATCTGGTGCTTTCACTTTTTAAAAGAAAGGATGCCTGCAGCATTTGCGAATGAGATAGACTTATAAAAGTGAACAGAATAAAGGGAGACAGAGAGAGAGAGCAATAAAAAAAATGGAGATTAGCTCCATCCATACACTTCGTTTCCTTTTTAAAGTCAGAATTTACAACTGATTAGCCTCCACTGTAAAGACAGGCCCCAGTTCGCAGGAGGAACGCTGCAAAACATTTATGCAAGGCCAGGCGAAAAGACCCTTATAAAAAACATGTGTTCCTCAAAGACCCTTCAGAGAGAAGTAAAACTCTGCAAATGGTTCTTTTTCAGCACATCATTGAAGAGGGTTTGTTTCTTTGAAGTGGCAACTTCTAACATTTAGAGGGTGAGAACATAAGTGTATGCAAAACAGAAAAAAAAAATCAAATATCATTATTTTATAACTTTGAAAGAATACATCAACATTTTGAATGTGTTTTTCTTAACTTCACAAAGATCACATGACAAACAGCTTGCAACAACCTGAATAAGTCAAGTCTTCTCAAGTTTACAGACTTTTAATGATTAACATGAAACAGGCAACCCAAACTTCAGTGACGTTTTTCCTAAATCACTTTACAAAAGAAGAACACAAGCATGCCAGTTTTACCACAAGGAATAACAGATGATCCTCTTGATCATCTTAAGCAGGCCTGTGAGATAAAAATAACAGGCTATTACACATGGCACAGTCTTTAAATTTTAAATCCAGATGGATTTACATAATCCATCTGGATTAGATGGATTTATATATGTGACTAATAAACAATCCCATGGTGATGGTGGATCTTGTTGAATATTTTATCTTGTCAGTTTGTGTTCAGCATTTTGTATAAAAATCTCTGAAAAAACATCCACCTCCCTTATATATGTTGTTTTTCTAATATCTCAAATCAATCTATCAAATGTACAATAAAATGACAGCAGAATTGTGAATAAATAAAAAAAATGACTTATTTCAAGATGAATAAATTCAGTTATTTCAGATTGTATGCACTAGTATTTTGTTAAAGTGCTTTCAGCTGAAAAATGTAACACTACAGAATAAAATGTTGAAAAGGCCATTTAGTTGTGCATTTTGCCTGCGAGGGAACTAACATTTTCAGTAAAACAAATTGTAACCATTACTTAAGTAAAAATGGAAACCATCTGGAGGATGAAAGACAATTATATACATTTAAAATTATATGTGATCCATCCACTAAAATTTTAGATGTATGACTCATGATAACATTCTTAGGTTTAACAAATAAAATTGATTTTATTTTTTTTCTGGGAATTTAATAGCCATACATTGTGTGTGTGTGTGTTCACACTTCTATACTACAAAGGCAAAATACTGAGCGTTGTTTGCAGCTTGGTAAGAGTGGCAAACATTGTTTTGCAGTAGGTAAGCTAATGCTGACATATTGTACATTACAGCTGGATTATTCTGACAACAGGATTCTCATTTATTGTGCAACAACTGAGGGAGAGCCTGTTTTCAGTATTTTGAAAAGCATAAAATTGTATTCAATTTCACTTTTTTCTCAAAAAAGTGAAATAAACAACATTTGTAACTTAGCTGTTTCCTGCCAGCCATATAACCTCGGTTACACTGACCAAATTGCATTGAACAGGGGTATTTTAATTGCAGCTGCAGGACTGCAGTTCAAGAATGACACAAATTAGGCACATCATACAGGTGGTTGATGCAGATAAAGACTTTTTATTTTGATTTAGAACAATTAAATTCCTCTCACAGTGGGAAGTATTAGGTACAGCAAAACATTTTCGTCTTTCTCTTTAAATTCAGACTTTTGAGTTTGTAAGGCCTCCTTTCCAACGCCTTAGTCTTAATCTCCCTACACATATTTTCTATCTGAGTCACATCATGACTTTGGCTGGGGAATTTCAAACTATTAATATTTATTTCCATTCGGACGAAATATGTTAGAAAAAC
>NW_006800182.1:366732-432598 GCF_000485575.1 Poecilia formosa | reverse complement strand
ATATATTTTTATATATATACTTTAAACCCATATACCACTAACATATTAAGTTGTATAAGTTTAAATGGTACAAATCACCAGGGAGTGAAGAAATTGGAAAAAGTGTCCCTTTTCTCAGCAGTTAACTTGAATTAGATGCCAACGGAGGAAGGGATGACTTCTAGGGATAGCGCAAACCCCTGGAAATATGATTAAGACTAATATTGATTAACATTTATTTTTAATTTTAAAAATAAATTCCTACGTTCTCTCAAAATTTCAAAATAGTTTTTTTTGTCTGACACTTTGTGGATCTGATTTTGCACCTTTAATATACTCCAATTTCTTCACATCACTGTAATTTGAGCATATTTGGATGAAAGAAAGTGAATAAGAGCACAAAGCTGTGAACGCATGAGCCAAGAATAACATGCTTGAAAGAAGTGAGAGAAATTTATTGTTGTTAAAAACATATATAGAGGTAACAGCTGGAGTGGACTTGCAGAGCCAAAGCTACCGTTGCAGCCAGGCCTCAGCTGCTATGTGTGCTCAGTCTTCCCCACATGCCCACAGAGTACACAAGGCAGCCACAGGTATGTCCCCATCACCCCAGGCCACAGCAGTCGCAGCCAGGAGGCTGTCAGATCCTTTTGGGTACCCCGTCAAAGCTAATGGATTGTGACTGTGTGGTGCCAGAGCAAAGGCAATTCTTCCATTCATATACTTGCTGCTGATGTACGCAGACTTTCCTTACCCACTCCCAGCAACCAAAGAGGGACTCTGGACCACGTGTGTGTGAGTCTTTTCTGTTTGTACAGACTGTAAATCTCAGTATTTCAGCTGAGTGCGAGTGCATGGATCCATTTATCTGTTGGAGGGTTTTTGTCTGCGGGTGTTCAGATAGTTTTGCCTCAGTGGAAAACATAATCACTAAGCTGGTTGGCTCATGACTAAAACCTATCCAGGTGGACTATGTGTGTGTGTGTGCTTGTTGCTGATGTGTGGGACTGTGTCTCAGTTCAGCTGGCCACATAAGGGTCCCAATGCCTCCAGAAATCTGCGGTAAATAAAACGATGAGCTGTGCACTTTAGTGCAGCTAGTGGGTCAAGCATGTCATACAGTAGGATGGGATTACAAGAGAAAATAACCTGCAATCATTTGCTGGAACAGACTTGGCAACATTGGGATAATTACCTTCTCTATCCAGCACAGTACCTTGTAGAAATGTTGAAACCCTTCAGTTCTGACTAAGCAGTGTTAAAGGGGGGCTACAGTATTATGTAAAATCAACTTTTTTCAGCCTTATGTCATATTGTAATGTGTTTCCCTAATCTAAAGCATACCTGGAGTGTTGCTTTGATTCTTTCATGCATGTATGAGAAATCATTGAATTTCCCATAGGAAAAGTGGGTGACTAAATTTTTGCTCTCACAAAGCACCGCCTATTTCAACAAAACTCCTCCTTGAAGCTGCAGTCTCCAGCCGAGGCTCCTCCTCACAGAGCACCCCTCCCCCGCCTCTGCCCCTCTCAGCAGACACCTGGGGAAAATGTACGTCTGGCGAGCCTCTCATATGAACTGCTTCTCAATCCAACATCAACTGTTGTTAACATCATAATGAGAAGCATTGTTGTGATAAGGTGCTGAAGGCGGAGTGTCAGAAAGAGCAATAGATTCTTAAAGAGACAATATCAAGGCATCAAATTGTGATGACAAATCTTTTATATATTGGGTTTAATTTAAACATCATTTTTATAACATCTGAAGGTAGCATAGTTAATTGTACTATAGAATGGCACTATGTGTCTGGAATACACGATACGACCACTTTAAAAAGAGATTTCCAAAGCTTTGGACATTGTTTTGTAACTCAATGCTTCTTTACACATCTACAAAACTTCATCCCTGACCTGTCTGATGTGTTCTTTGGACTGCATGCTGCTTCTGAAGAACTCAAATAGTTTCATTCACAGTAAAATGTAACTTTCTATATTTTTAATCTATTATTGTTACCTCTTTATGTGGTTTAGGTATAGGAAATTGATAAAGTTATATTTTGAAAACTACAATTTGTGTTTTCAGTGGCACTATTGCCCTACAATAAGAAGGTCCAGTGTTTGAATACTGCCTTTGGAGTTTTCATGTTTGTGTTGCTCTAACTTAAAATATTCAATTAAAAAAAATGATTTTGTGAATATATGGTGACAATCTCAACCCATACCTCAGATTTAGTCCTCGGTTTGAGTCCTGGCCCTGTGGTCTTTGACGCATGAGTTCCCCCTCTCTCACAGTCTGCTTATTTGTCTCAACACTGTCAAATAAAGGTCACTACAGCAAAAAGAAAAACAAATCCTTAAAGAAAAAAACTGACTCACATATGTTTGCACTGTAGTGTACTTAAAGTTGAGCAACGCAAGCAAAACTTGATTAGTGACCTATCTGTGATGTTTCAAAACTTAGTCTGGAACACAAAAATAATCTCTCTAATTTAGAGTTTAAATCGGATCATATAAGAATGACAAATAAAAACAAACCTTCTGTCTTGTTTCCTTTTTTAGAATCTATTGTCAGGAGACAGAGAAAGTTACAAAACAATTAACTAGACATCAGCTCCAATGTGAGGTTAAGAATCAACAGAGAGTTAGAGGATATAGAAACTTTAGTTTTGGGCATTGTTTCCAGTTTACATGACTTCAGCTATGTGAGTTTCAACATAAACAGAAAAGGAATGAGAAAATAATTGTGGCTGACGGCTGTGTGTGGTAACTCTTGTCAGTCTTCATGTTTTTGGTGCTAGAGTTCTTTCCGGGGTTTGGGATTTCTCAGTATGTCATTTCAACTTTTGTATATCATAATGCACGTTGTTAGAGTTGAGAGAGTTTAGCAGTCTTAACTTGTTTAAATAAGATTGCATTATGGTACATTGTGATCTTTTCAGAAGAAATACAGTGGTGAACAACTAAAGTTTTCAGTGCCCTACAGTTTTGAGGTGTTTTGTTGATCCAACACACTGTGGTCAGATCAACGGGTCATTAAAAAGTTGCTGTAGATGTTACCGGCACCAGATCTAGGGGAATCTGACTGAGCCAGTATCAAGTGGGGTGCAGGCAGAGGAATTCTGTGCAACCAAGGTTTATGGATCACAGAGGAAACAAATTGCTATGATGTTACTCTGGCAAGAGCTCATTTATTCTGAGCTATGCATTTTCAATAAAAAAAATAAAAGTAAAATAAATAAATAAATAAAATGCAATTACAATACAATTCAAATTCAATCAACAACATTCGGAGTTTCCACAAAGAAATAAAAGAAAACAAAATGCACAAATAAAATAACATAATAGCAAAAAAATGAAGAAAATGTAATCCTAAATTAATATAACCAAACTGAACAAAACATTCCATCTACAACACACAGTAAACACCAACGTTTGGCAGTTACAACTGTTTTTTTCTTAAACAGCAACGTTTGGCAGTGACACCTGTTTTTCTTAATCACCAAGGTTTGGCAGTTACATCAGTTACAAAAGAGATCAAATCTACCACAAAAAAAATATGAGAAATAAAACTACTACAACATTCCCCAAATACTAATATGGCAACAGGGCCCAAATACAAACACAGCATTGACTTATTAGGCAATTTAAATAAATAAATAAATCAGATAAATGGTCTCCTTGCCTGGAGTGTCAGTTTAGGTGAAAAAAAAAAATGTTTGAAAATGCTGTATCATTTTCTCTCCACTTCACAATTTTAAACAGAAGCTGATTGTGATTGCGATTATAATGTCACAACATGTGCCATATTTTAAGTGGTATTTGTACGTTTGAGATATTTCTCTAAGCATTCTGTTGTAGTTGTTATATTTTGATTCTGCTTGTTTTAGAGTTCCCACCTTAATCAGCTGCAAATTGGAATTCAACTCAGAAATTTTGGAGAACAGGAGTGATAGCGGTGCTGCTCATCAGAGTCATCTCTCATTATGGGAAGATGATGGTCTTCAGTCAATGGCAGAAATAAAGAATATAAAAGAATATATATATAAAGAATATATATATATATATATATATATATATATATATATATATATATATATTACTACATTTTTACAGTAGAAAAAATAAAATAATAATAATAATAATAATAATAATAATAATAATAAACCTGAATTTCTGTCTGCCTTGTTTACAAAATTTACCTTAAGAAAGCTTCAAGAAAGAAAGGTTCAGAGAGCTTGAGCCCAGTTAGCTACAGGGCGAGAGGATCTAGCTCTATTAACTTGTGCCAATGTAAACACAGCAATTCCTTCCCAATTAGAAACACTAAATGCATTAGACTCGGTGCAATACCAAGGCCTTTTCATGCAATTAATGTGGCCTTAGTCTCCAGTTGCTGCTTGGAATGGCTGAGATGGTTAAGATGGATACAGTTTCAGTTGAAGGCCAGTCACTGGAAGTCTGATTGGGCAGGCTGGAGTTATCATGGAAGTATAAACATGAGGTCGGATGGGCGTTTGGTGGTTGGGGTTTTCTTTGGGTCAGCCATGGAACAAATCGTCCTATCGACTGACCTAACTTACTTACTGGGGAGCGCTGGAGTTCCTAAGAGGAGGGGGTAGCTCTGAGGAAACGGAAGCAGCATTTCAGCTGTGTAAATTAGATACGAAGGGGATATAATGAGGATAAGTCAATTCAACTTTGAACTGCAGTCATTATAAATCTGAAATGATACACCTATTTTGCAGTTAATCACTGAATTACATCAAATGTTGCCTTTATTGCAAGATGTGTAAATATAATTAATTACAATAAAATTTTAAATTGGGAAATGTTTTGTGACAGAATTTTAAGGCAAATATTTCTTATATTATGGGATTTTAATCATAATGGTATGGAAAGGCACAACATTGGGGAAAATATTCAAGGGGATGACAAGATGGCAGCAACTTATCCTTTTGAGAAGGCACATTAAAACCAAAAAACATAACATCATTTTTATTTGTCTCATATACAGGGAGGAAGGGTGGATTAGTGTCGAGTGATTAGTGCACAGTGACATTAAATTATTAGTAAATAATTAGTTAAATGGTGAGTGCAGGAGTGATAGCATGGCATAATGGTAAAAAAAAATACAAATAAATAAGATTAATTGATTAAATTAATATATGTAATAAAAAAAAATTGGTTTGGGGGATTAAGTTAGGTTAGGTAATGCTTTATTAATCCACAGGAAATTACAATATTTGTGGGGCCTTGATGTTGTCCTATTTGCACCACTAAACTGATATGTATCAATTGGGCTCCTATTTAGAAGACATCAAGTTGTAAACTCTCTTTTTGTTATAACATTAATATAAAGTAAGTGTAGATGACATTATGCATATTTTGGCACTAACATGTGAATATAAAATGTTCAAAATGCCCATTTTAGCTTAAAGAAAAACTGCAACAAAACAGTTGCAGGTGAAATAAATATCTATTTATGAATAGATAAATATCTATTTATTTCACCAAGGTGAATGTCACGTCCAAATTATGACACAAGTGTGGCCTTCTTGAGGAAAAGACAAGAGAAAACTGGGATTAACTGGTAACAACACAAAGGAAACAGAACACCATTGTTCCAAGCCTCCTTTGTCCAGCAGGCATTGTTCAGTGTGTGTTCCTGGTGTTGTTGATTTGCACATCAGCCTGGGGTGCTGTACTCTCTCAAAGATAGTTTGCTAACAGAGCTTTCACTCCATTGCCTCTAATGAAAATCCATACTAAACATTTAGCTCTGTGTGAGAAAGGGGGGAAATTCAATAAGACACATAACATAATTTATAAATTACAGGAAGAAGCAATCGAACCGACAGGCAAAATGCAGGGATGTTTCTTTGATTCTGCTTGCTAATTTTGCCACATTTTGAGGACCGAATCTAAATGCCCAAGTGAGAAGTGTGTATGCGTGTGTGTGAGATGAGACCAAAACCTCATTTTCCCTTACAAAATGAAATCCAGCTTTGTTTTTCATTCAGTCTGTTCTTCCACACAAATTATTAGTCATGCCGCCAGCAATGTCTCCACTGAGGTATTCCCCAAACTAATGGTCGCTCTTGGACAGCACCGTCGATAGTAAACTAATCTGCAGCCTGCGAGGCACAGGAAACAGATCTCATTAGCACTCATTGAACTATCTTCTAAGGAAACTTTCATCTTTAGACCACTCTGACAACAGGCCTGAAAGCCAGACTAATGTCACTTACTAGTTCTGAGTTTAATGGGTGCCTGAAAATGTCTCATAGATGGATGAGCAGTAAAAGAGTGAAGTAACCTGAGTTATTTTTTTTCCTTATGCATTCTTGCAGCAGTCAATGGAGCTTAAGCAATAGTTTGAAGTGCTGTATATGGCTATATATGAGGTTTTCTTACTGTTTTAACTCTTACAACATTTTAAGCACCTGAAATCAATTCTTTATGCATTTTGCTTCTGTGCATGCCATACTTTATTCAAATGTATTTTCTTTTCTTTGTGTAAAATGCAAAACAAACATGTTTATAATATTCATTAATACCCCCAATAATAACCGTAGTACACTTTCGCACTTTGGAAATATAAAGCATCTGCAAATACATAAAGACCGCTCCATTTTAATAGCTTTTCAAATGAACTCGTAGTTGAAGTAAGAGCGCCACAGTGTGGTCAAAGAACAAGCATCTGTAGAACTTAAAATTAGATGCCCACTTTATAGCATCGTGTTCTCTACAGTGAACAGCTAAAAAGCCATTTTTTTGTGTCCATTTTTAGTGGGTGGGTGCTGTGTCTTTTGTATGCAAGCCAGTTCTTTCGTCTCCAGTGCAGAGTTGTCAAAAGACATCCATTTAGAGACACTGACCTAAAATTTAGCTTCATCCCTACTCCAAAACACATGCATCAAAATTGTAGAATTATCTCATTAAGTTTTGTAGAGGCCTGGTAATTAACCAAGCCAATCATTTATTCCAAATAAGTTCGAAGAGGGATGTGTCAAGAGCGCAGCTCTAAAGAAACAAAGTTAGAGACTTCTGCCCTAGTGTGTTTTTTCTAACATCTCCCATCTATTATTATTTGTCAAATAATGTTCAAGTCTACAGACATGTTTGCTGAGTGGACATGTGGAAATAAACTTCTTCAGAAACAGTTTCCAAAGTGGTTATGTATTTTAATTATTATTTTTTTTTATTTAATGCCTAACAAAGTCAAAAAATCCGGGGAGATTGTGACGATTTATGCATTTAGTACCACTAAGGGGCGATATTAAATACATCTCACCTATCGCGAGATTTGAAGTTTTCTCCTTGTTTGTTTACAACCCGAGAACTTCCTGTTAGCTTTACTTCAGCTTTGTCCGTGTTTGCTAACAGCTTCATTTTAGCTAAACGTCAGTTTTCAAGATGGGATGTGATGGTGGGACGATTCCAAAAAGACATGAGTTGGTGAAAGGACCAAAAAAAGTTGAAAAGGTTTGTGTTTCTTTATATTTCGTTTACAATTGGGTTATGGTTAGCTAAAGCCGTTGACGAAAGCAATAAGTGGCTCGCTAATGCTAACGGCTAAACTTGTTATACGCTTGTAGTTATTTGTTGTTTTACCTAATTTAGAGACATGTTTTCTTATAGATATTTATACTCACAGAGTTAGTAGAAATTAAGTAAAGTTCACCTCTGGAGACAACTATTAGTGTTATTAACGAGCTAAAGACAAGACTAGTTACTTAGCGTAATAGCCTTTCTGATTACCCCAGGTTGACAAGAATGCTGAACTCGCTGCCAAGTGGAAGTACTGCGCCTTGAGCCAAGAGAAACTGAGGCGACCCATCGTTTCATGTGAGCTGGGCAGGTAAGATGCTTTTGTCAACACAAAACGCCACTTTGAGACGAGGTTCAGTTACCATCGTACATTATAGGCATCATTAGGCTTACCATTTAGTACAGGAAAAAAAGTAAGTAATTCCACAAATAAATAATATGTTATCGTAATGATACCCATGAGATTTGGCCATGTAATTTTACTTTGCATCCTTAAATTAATCTATTTAGACGCCCTGAAATATTGACGATGTTGTTTTCCAGACTTTATAACAAAGATGCTATCATTGAATACCTCCTGGATAAATCTGCTGAAAGACCAAACGCTGAGGCTGTTACGCACATCCGTGGGATTAAGGTATATTTATTGTAAAGTGAAAACATGTATTTTGATGTACATGAGCTTAAGCTCAAGTGACTGCGTCTGTTTAATTTATAACCTTTTTTGTAATGTTTCTGTCCTTGCAGGATATAAAGGAGCTCAACTTGACTGATAACCCTGAATGGGAGGGAGAGAGGAGAAGTACAAAAGGAGACAGATATGAGGACATCCACTGTGGCATGTTCATCTGTCCTGTTGTTGGCCTAGAGATGAATGGAAAGCACAGGTAATAAATAGTATTTTCTGGCCTTAAACCTAAGATTTCATAATAAAGACCTGAAAAAAATGCCACAAAATGTTTTCATGTAGGTTCAAAGTATATTATCTGGGGTAGGGCTGTTTAATTTTATCGATTCTACCATATTCAGCAATATTTTTTCCTTAGAAAGTAACAATTTTTCATTCCCGAGTATTGATACATTAAATCCTACTTTGAGTTTTATGTCTAATCCACATATATTAAATGACAGGTATCACACATGGCATTTTTTTACCCAGTTGCTTATGTATATTAAAAAAATACATGTAATGAAACAACCAATTACAATTATTTAAATAATGAAGTAGATAAATTACATTATCTAAGTGAATAAGACAAAATGGGTTCATTTTCTGCATAATCAAATACACAAAATCACAGAATCAACATTTCATCAAAGTAAATGTATAGCAAATGTATAACAAAAACAACATTTGTTACACCAGTGTTACACTATCAGTTCAATTAAGTCAATCCGAGTCTGTGGAACAGTCACAAAATGTCACTACAATCACTCTGTCCCTCTAAAATTTTTCAGAAAATCTTAAAAATGTATTGAATCTTACCAAATCGTATTGTTTGCTTTATATTGTATTGTTTGCTGAATATCAAAAACAATATTGTTTTGTTTTTCACATATCGTATTGCATCGTGAGATTAGTGTATCGCTACATCCCTAATATGGGGTATGTTCCTGTTGCAGATGTAATTAATGGTATGCTAAAGATTTGTGTCCTTTATAAATTCTGTTCAACTCTTTGTTTTATATGTACTCATTATGGTTCCCAGACAGGTGCTGTTTTCTGGTACCTTAGGAACGCTGACATGTCATGCAATTTTCAGTACTCCCATTACCGCTTTTTACAAAATACTGGCCAAGCTGTAAAGTTTTTAAAATTCAAAAAACTGTACAGTTATAACTTTACCATCCCTAAAGTGAGGAATAATTTTAATATGTTTAAAGTCAACTTGAATTGTATCCTTGATTATTAAAATGTTTTTTCTCTGCTGTAAGGTGCAGTGATTGGTCAACAAAAACATAATACAAGTTTACTTTGTTCACAAAATAACCCTTAGCTACTTGAGAAATTAGGAAAAAAAACCTGAGAAAGCACTTATGCTTTATTTGTTTTCCTTTTAGGTTCTGCTACTTGCAGACCTGTGGTTGTGTGTTTTCAGACAGGGCCCTTAAGGAGGTAAAGACTGAGATCTGCCATAAGGTAAGCATTTTTTTATGTTTTTATTTACTATTATTATTCTCCCTTTTTTGGTACTTACAAGTATTTTTCATGTCTTTGTATGATTCCTCATAACTGTTTAGTCAGTGAAATGTCAGTGGCACCTGGCTCACTGTTGATAGTATGTGGCTCATTATCTGGTGCCATCATGGGTTTGACATAGCCTGAGTAGTTGATGGGAAGAGCACTGGTAATGACTTTTTGAAAGGCTCAGACCTTAACCTGACAAAAAAAACAAAAAAAACAAAAAAAAAACAGTCCTCCTTTTTATTTTCTCTCTTTGTCTGTAATATGTAATGCACAATGCTATTTGTAGCACAAATTAAACGCAGCACAAACACCCAATACCAACTACCAGGCATGATGTTGGAGGGAGCATGATTTGGGCTTCCTTTGTTGTTTTACATGCTCTGTGTATGTGGAAGTCATTGTTGACATGTAAACCTACCTGTTTATGAAAGTACTCTACAGTAGAGAGAGAGACTATAAATGTGACAGCATGAGACTGGCTGAAACAGGTTCATCAGCAGATAAATGACCTGAAACAACAGCAAATCCACAACTGAATTACTGAAAATATAAATCAAGGTGTTAAAATGGTCGAGTCAAAGACCAGACTTCTTGTAGTATGCTCTGCAGATGGGTTTTCTTAAAAAAGATGACCCCACATTTGAAGTTGTGTAGAAAATGACAATTGGAGCTTTTGCTGCTAAAAGTGGCCCAATGACCCAGCAAATAATATGGAGATGTACTGGTTGTTTCCCATGGTTGTAGTCGTTTTGTAGATGCATTGTTCACATTTCAGCTCGACCTTTCTGGATTTCCTTTCTGACCCAATTGTAGCCACATGGGAATCTGTCAGCAATGGAATTAGAAGTTATTTTAGTTTTTGACCTTTTAGTTTGACATAACTTCAAAGTTGTGTTTACAATTTCTCTAGGTTAGGCTATTTTTTAGAAATAAGACAGTAGATAAAAGCTGACCTCTTTTGGTGTCTCTGTTGAAGTAAAAGTATGTTGAAGACAGACATGGTCTAGCTGTTTTGAGTTAGTCAAAAATAAGGTTAAGCTACCAAAAATAACTGTCTTTCTCATGAGAAACTGACCCTGATACAAGCTGGGACTTCAGCTTGTATCAGGGTCTTTTGGGGCTATCATGCTGGCTGACTGTAAAAGGTTTATTTTTAGATGTGCTTTTGTGTTCCAAGGAGGAACTCGTTAAAATGCTTGCTGGGAAATTTGGAGAATGCGAGAAAATGTTGAATGTTTAGCTAAAAATGTTTGACATGCATTTCTGTTCATTTTCAGTTTGTAGTTGTGTTGAAGTTTTTTTTTTTTTTCCATTTGGACTTTAGGAATGGAATATTTGATTTTCAGGCCTGTGTTTAGCTCAAAAATGTTGGGATGTGAGTTTTCAATGTAGCATTTTTTTATTTTGCATGCTGTTTAATTTATGCGGAAAGCATTTCTGTCAAACATTTCTCAGATTCATGTCTGATTTTTTTATTATTTAATTTAATTCAGTGGCTAACTGTAGATTTTGCTTGGTATATCAACATTTGTATCTTGGAGCAGGTGCACACTTTAACAATTCTTTGTGATATGAAGGCATAATTGACATCAGTACGTTCCTACAGCTGTGTTTGATCTTTTAATTTCATGTTAAGACTTTCAGAGATGTTTGGCTTTCACTTTTTAATGATAATCTAGTGCTTACCTTACATCACAGAAACCAATGTAGCGATAGTCAATGAACTCAATTAACAGAGTAAACAATTTATTCTAGAAGTTAAAAGTTTCTTTTCACATTGTCTTTATTTTTTTTTTTACATATTTATTTAATATTAAAACAATAAATTACTTTATAAAAATATCCCTTTTTAAGCTGTACATAATATGAAACTATGGTTTTAAATAAATAACCAACAGTTTTTCCAAGACTTTGTGTGACAAAAATGTCCAAATGGGATAGATAATAAATAATCAGAGGAAAGTAAGAGTTTAATAAATAGTGCAGTTATGTTGCTCTCACAATTCAGGGCACTGGATTCACGTTTTGACATAGCCAGCTAGGGAGACACAGATTTATCAGCATAATGATGTCAGTAGCGATTTCAACACTTCTGTTTCAGAAGTTAATTGAGTTATTGTGGGACCATAGCAGCCATGATGGATTTATAGGAACAGTTGCCTGGTTCAGGACTTTATTTCTGTGCCACTGCTCCAAACAATCTAGTGCCTCTGGAAATGTATTAATCTCAAACTTATTGGCGAACATGCTCTTCTTCTCGATGATCCATGGAATGTCTTCTATCCCATAGACACAGATGTCCCGTACATAATGCCCTGGGGAAAAAAAAAAACATTTGAAGAAAAATCTGAACTGCACATATATATATATATATATTTTTACATTTCACACCCAGTGCTGTAAACCAGCGGTTAACTAGCATAATTTTACGGTCTGATACCTTTGCAACCATCATGTGTCTTTCCTTCTTGGTCCCTCCACTTGATTGCCCGGATAGCTCCTTCCCAACCTCCATCAATATGATTGCCTGGAGCTTCTGCATGTGACATGACAATATGAACATGAACAGCTGTACCAAAATTACAGAAGTATGTTTATAAACATGAGAAAAACATGCATTTTTACGTTAAAGATTTAGTTTATATTCATAGATCATCTCAGAAAAAAATGTCACATTCTATTCTACAGAAAAACATGAAGAAAAATGTAGCAAATGTATCACTCTTAAGAAAGTAAAGCAATTTAAATATAATTTAAAACTAAAGCATTTATAATAATTAACTAAAAAAAATCTTTCAGCAAGACATCCTATGAGGATTTGATTTGTTTTTTCACTGCTTATGTCATGCAGTCACAGTTCTGATTGCACAAGTATTTCCAAGACGGTTGAATTTCTGTGGACTCTTAGAGACTTGTGGAGGAGTCCACTTATGTAGTACTCAGTAATGTGATGCATGTATGACTAAAGGGAAGTCTGATTTCTCAAAGATATTCCTCTTCCTGACAAGTAATGGAATTAATTAATCATTTCCTGTCAACAGCAACAGTCACAGCATCACCACTTCCAGTAAAAACCTTTTTTAAAGTCCCTCCCAAAGTCTTTTGTGCAGAAATGGTCCACGTTGTGCCATGCATCCTTGTAAAAATATTGAAAAGCAAACGGACACCCTAGTTGTATGAGTTCTCTGTTTGTGCAGCATGTTGGAACAGCAGCTTATCTACAGCAGAGAGGAAACAGATGAGCTTGTCAGGAAAGCCAGCTCTGTGTCCATGAGCCCCCGGGACTCAGTACAGGTGACGGGAAACAAAAGGACTCTGGTTAAAATTAAATAACATCACTGATGATCAGTGACAGACTGTTGCATTCTAAGGCTGCGTTCACACTGCAGCCTGAAGTGACCCGATTGTCAAATCAAATTTTTTTTTTTTTTTTTTGCCAGGGCCATTCACACTTTAACACATATGTGACCTCTATGTGTTCTGCAGTCTGAACGGACAAACGACCTGAAAGTGCCCCGCATGTGCACTAAAGGGCGCAATAGCTTCAGCGTTCTCAGTGTTCTGCCAACCGCCATAAAAAGTGCAGTTTGGAGAAGTAAACATGGTTGCTAGCATATTAATGACTTAATCCTCATTATAGTCCGTGATGGTTGTTGTTATTCTTCCCACCTGTGCGAATCAGGACGCAGAATAGTGAGATTTGCTGAGTATCAGTGACGTTCAGTTCGGATGAATGTGACCTGAACATTGGGTCGCATTTGAATCGGATATGCAAGTGGCTGGTTTGCATTCGAAAAGAATCCGACCTTTGCTGTTCAGACTGTCGTGAAAAGATCGGATACAGCTCACATTATGTCAAAAAACTCGAAATTGGGTCACTTCAGCCTGCAGTGTAAACGCAGCCTAAGAGCACAAAGGTGTGTTTTTGGAGATCCTTCCTCCCAGCGGCTGTTGCGTTGTATTGCCATCATGTCTCCCAGAAAACTCAACAGGTGTTTACATCTCTTGCACATCTATTTTGTCTGCAGTTGTTATTGTCATATATTGTGAATAGTCTGTTGTGTTTAATGCACAAATACAAAAAAGAAATCTTACTCAGTTTCATACTCTTTGGATCGTAGTATGCTATTTCTCATAACTTCACAGTATGTTTTTACACTATAATCTTGCCCTTGCTAAGCAGTGTAACATTTTAAATTTTGTTTTTTTATATAAATATATATATTTTAATACTTTTGTCATTGTGTGAACCTACATGCTTTGATGTCCTGTCACTTTGTTGCTGTTCCACCTGTAGTCCCCACTGTGGTTAAATAAGGGATGTCTATTCTATTTTGATCGCAGTACTATATTGTGTGTCATATGTAAATGGAAATGTGCTACTTTAGGTAAAATATCATACCATGGCTTATTTTTTCACATTTGTCAAAATGTTGATGGTTTATCCTCTACCATTTATTTAGAGATGCCATAATTGTGTAATTTAATAACGAGGTGATGTTAGGTTTCCAGTTCTGTGTTGTTATAAAACACTTGTGTGCAGCACTTCCTTTCCAATGAAACAATTCATAATACAAATCTATTTTGTTAGAGTCCATCCCATGCTCCTGTGGTCAAACCACACTTGTTCAGATAACTCCGCATGCTGCACTAATAGCTACATCTCTCATGTATGTGATGTTGGATTATCAAATAGGCAGATATGCTATTAGTTGTGTACATTTATTCTTTTTTATTTTTCGCAAAGACTCGTTTCATCTGGACTAAATGTGTCTTTGGACACAAATGCCAGGGTGAAATGTTCTTTTGCTTGTCTCATCAGTTACTTAGTTGATGTTGCATTCCACATTTTACAAAATGCTAACAACAAATGATGTAATGCTGTCTCACATTATGTGAACATAAGCTGTTTGATCCTGCTGAAATGTTTGGCACTTGAGTTTGGTGTGTGGGTCATCCCTCTCAGCATTTTAAACTCGTGTCAGTTAAACTCCTTAGATTTGTCCAGTTGGATTAGATTATTCTGTGTGTCTGTTTGAAACAAGCGGATTACCTTTTATGTGGTTGAGTGTCACAAAGTAGTGCTCGTCTGGACTAAATGTGTCTTTGGACCACTCCAGGAAGTCATGGGCTATTTGGTTCTTCAGAACAAAGTCCACAAAATCTCTTGTGAGAGCATAGTATGCCGTTCCAAAATAAATTTTCAAATTGTGAGGAGGAGGAGGTTTTGTGTGTCTTGGCACCCTTGGGGCAACATGTGACCCCACAATCTCGTGATGCTGGAATCGTGTTCTGTGCTTCATAGTGGCTGGCTGTTTGACTCCAGGTGTCATGTTTTTGTCCCTCCATCCAGTGCTTTGCATATACTGCACCAGTTCCAGGTTGCTCATGGTTGGGAAATCTTGCCCACATAAATTTATTACTTTCCTCCAAGCTATCGGAGAGGCAATGAGATCCTTCATGCAGTTCAAGTCAGCTTGCAGGCGTGAAAATCCTGCATACGTCACTTTTTCACTGCGACTGGAGAGGAACACGTTACCAAAGCAACTGACGAGCTTTTGTACGGCTTCCTGGTACTCCTTTGGAGCCTTGGCATCCACATGTATGCAGTAAACATTTTGTGGCATGTAGATGGCTCGAAGCATACGAACAAAAATATCTAGCTCCTTGTGAATAGTGACAATGAAAGCCAGAGGATAGTTCTCTTCTTCATGACTCAGAGTTGTGTTGATAAAGTGTAGTTCTTTAGTCAAATTTGAACATTGCAGATTGGTACTTTGAATATAACTTCCCACCTGTGGAAAGAAGAAGTACATATTAATTCAGTTTCTTTACAGATATATTTTATTTGATTTTTTTAACAGTTCAGTTATTTAGAATGTACACTCACATTTTTGGGTAGTGCCAACCTGTTGATCTGTTTCCCGTTCTGTGGATCAGGATTTGTTCTTTTACTTGTGTTCATGTCCTATTTTTTAATCATTTATTTCTATTATCGCCTTTATCAGACTTTCTACTGTTGTCTATACTGGTGCCAAGTCGGACCAGATCAATAAGCAAAGTACTGCTGAAATGTTATCAGTTGTCTGTAAATTTTTAACTTTTACCTTGACAAAATTAAATTGAATGTAAAAGCTGTTGTGCACTTTATCAGTCAAAGGAAATACATACCTGACAGTAATTTTCTCTTTTCTCAATGCCAGCCAGGGTGGGCTTACTGCTTGTAGGCGTTCCCACTAGTTTAGTTCTACTCAGCCAATAAATTATTGAACACGCCACAACCCCCAGGCAGAACAGAAAGCTACATTTTCTGCCTCCAAGCTGGTGCATAATAGCCTTGTTTCACTCTTGTATTTCAGCACCACCACGGCTTATTCCTATGAAAGAAACCCAGATTGGTTAGTTCCAGACAGATCTCTCTTTTGGGAATATCAAATAAGGTTAAACATGTAGGTTACATCTTATTGATGAAGCCACTTTTAAGTAGTCAAGTGTACAAAGTCTAGGTGCTAAAAGTGGGTATCTGACATGCAACACAAAAATCTTTTTATTAACCAATTCCTTTTTCAGACTGTGAAAAAGTCTGGTCAACAGTAAAGTATTATACATTTTAGATTCCATTATGTCAATTAAACTAATAGATAACTACAAAAACACATACATATTGCAATATTCTTCTAACAGAAGAAAAAAAAATAATGAAACAGCTACTTCTCTGTCATAAAACATGGTTTTGTGTGTCCCCACTTCCTTTTGTAAGTCTCAATCACAAGAACGTCTTCCTGTATAGCAAGAAGACGTTGATCCCTTAAACCTGGAAACCATTCATTTTAATGGAGAAGAGCTACTTTCTTAAAGTCTCTGGTCAGATTATGGGTGCATTTTCTTAAATGGTAATACATTGTCAATAACTAATTTAATAAATTTATATAGGACTTCTCTAATCATATCAACCACGGAAAGCATTTTTACCCTATATCCACATTTACCCGTCAGCACTAACAGGCACGCACACAATCATGTATCTACATGCAGATCAGTAGATAGCTTTGGGTTTAGTACCATGTCCAGGTATGGTACTAAACCCATGGGAAGTTAGAATCAAACCTAAAATATTCTTATTACAAAACTCTTCACCCTAAGCTACAGTTGCATCTGTGGCTTAGGTGCAACTAAGCCACCTATGCCATTGTCAGAGGGGGATGTTATGGTATGGAAATATGCAGATTTCAACACTCAGTTTTGGTATGCTCAACTGTTAGTGACACATGAATTGGTAGTTTTATTACACCATACAGCTAGTTTTTATTTTTCTAATTGCATGTGAATGCATAGTGGCTATGATATATACTTAAATGATAAACATTTCATTACTTTCAATATTTGAGCAAACTCTAAATGACTATTACTTCCATACCATTCCATTTTTGTGGATCTGTCAGAGTTTCTTTTTAATTGTTGTGGAAAAACGGTATGAATTTAATCGAAAACTTTACCTCTGTGTACACTTCAATGTTTTTGCATTGATTATCTTGTAATCATTAGAAATGTATATAGAAGTTGCCATCAGTCATTGTGGAGTTTTGTGGCGTCCTTAAGGTTGGAGCTATGAGGGTCCAGTAGTGCAAATAATTCTTCAGCAACTGTCACACTGATCATTCAGAGAAAGAACAAAAAAACTTCCACAAATGTATTTTATGCAACTATTATTCAGTAAGCTGTTGGAAAATGTTCTATCTCTCTTGTCTCTTTTACAGACTTGCCTAAATAAAGCTTTGAGGAAAAAACTTCACATAATTGGGGGGATGGTTAAACATGGAGGCGCCAGCTGATCGACAGAGTTGTTTTTACATATCTCATGTTCAAAGTGGCATAAAATCTCTGCCTTGAACAAACAGAGATATTTTCGCTCTTCTAAGATCATTCATAATGTGCTAGAAAAAACAACAAAAATAGCATGCTTTGTTGAATCCCACACAGTACAAGAAAAGCACAATTCCCAGAGGGAAGTGATATTTTGAGGAAATATGTAGATTTACAGGCTTCTGTTGAAATACTTTTCCCCAGTTGCCATGTTGATCTGTGGATTTGATAAAAGAAACAGCAGCTACTTGTATAGGAAATGCCTTACAGCTTTTTTCCCGCCCTCAGATTGCTTTGAAAGAAAACGTTTGCCTCATACTGTTTTCTTGTTTTTGCTTTGTAACAGTTAAAAAAGTTTCAAATCATGTAAAAAAAAAAAAAAAGCAAAAAACATTCAAGCCAAGCAACTCTAATGTAAAAAAAATATAATTGCCTTCCTCAATCATGAACATCTGAGCCCATTGTAGGCCTAACTTCCCTCAGAAGAAATCAGCGGTCATGTTCCAAAAATAAAAATATAACTGGACTGAAAAAAACCCCACTGCTGACCAAAATGAATTCAAAGTCGCTTGTCTCATTTCCCTAAATAAACATGTTCTAATTGCTACGATCATAAGGAAAGTATTTTGTGAACTGAGTCAAAAGGGACAATTTTCGGGAAGGTATATGGTGGGATTTGAGAAAAAGAGCATCATACTGAAAGTTTACAGGGCTGGTATTGTGGTCGGGGTCTGCTTTGCTGCTTCAGGAAAGCAGAGGAATTGATGTAAATGAAAGTACTGTGAGTTCTGCTTTCTACCAGAAAACCCTGAGATACATTATCCACTCCTCAGTTCATGACTTTAAGCTCATGCGTACAAGTCATATAGCAGAACATTGATCCACTATATTCACTTCTGAAGTCCTTAAAAACAAACAATTTGGAAGTTTTTTAGAGTGGCCCGGTCAAAGTCCAGGCTTAAATCCAATTACTATTCTGTGCCATAACTTTAATTTGTTTATTATCAAAACCATTCCAATTTGTGTGCAATGAAACAATCCTGCAAAGAAGAGTGGGCCAAAAATAAAACAGTATTTGCCACATTATCAAAACACTTGAGGACAGCTATTACTACAAGCAGTTAATAGGTTGAAGGCTTCTTCTCTTCTTGTTTTTCTATGCTGTCGGTTTTTAATAGTTTTTTATTCTTGGCGAATTAAAAATTTGAAAACCACATTTTCTGTTTACATAGGTTGTCCTTGTCTTAGTGTAAAATTAGTTTGATATTCTGAAATATCAGAAACACATAAAACAGCAGAAAACATTAAGGGACAAATACGTCTGAACAGCGTAGTCTTTAGTTTTACAAGACAACTGTTCCACTTCCCTCACACTTTTACCTCAATTATTTATATTCTGTGTAGATTAAACTCTTAAATCATCATTTGTGTCAAAAACAAATTCAAAAACATGCTAATTTACCTTCAGTAGGCAGTTCAGTCTGTTGTCTCTATGAAGAAATAACACTTTAAATCTTCAATCCTCTCAGGCTTCAATGCTCCTCAGAGCTGTCAGACTACAACCCGCACAGGGAAGTCCTCTCCACTAGCTCCATCAAGAAGAACAGCAGCAGAAATACGTACACTACTTCAGAGCTATATTTGGTTGTAAAGATCGCTTTGTTGTCCTCTGGCGGGGGCTGAGTCCTCTGAGCTCCAGTGTCTCTTAGAGTGAGCTGTGTGTGTTATGCTCGAGTTGTACTCGTTGCTGATTAGGTCGCTCCTACTCATATCCCCGTGAGAAAAGGTTCATCCTTCCCTGGTTGCCAGCAGTAACACAAAATGACACACGTGACATACAGGAACAGACTCACTCATCGCACTCTTAAGGTTTTTTTTTTTTTCCACTCTCCTCCCACATACGGCTTCCTACTTGCTTGTGCTTGCTGTATTTCTCTTCCTCTTCTTTCATTTTTATCTGTTTTACCTCAGCCCGTTTTATCTGTCCCCTTGCTCTTTGTTCCCTCCATGTGTAATTAGGTCATACGTAATGAATCATCCATACAGCCTTTCCTGGTAAATACCACCCCTCTTGTTCTCCTTCTTGCAGATGATCAGCTCTCGCAGGTTCCTACTTGCCCTATTTGTTGATTTGATGTTAAGTGCTTCGCTTGCCAGCAGTCTGCCTTCTGTGGAAATGGCAGCATGAGAGTTAATGACTTCAGAGCAACATGCACAGAGGTTGTTTGCTGCTTGGTCAGCTTCTGAGCTTATCCCTCTTGTGTTGGACAGAGCACATGGCCAGAGCCCACACCCACAGTGGGGTATGATTGCACAATAGATCCCTTGCTGGTTGTTTCCCTTTTAATATTTGTGTGTGTGATTTCCTTTTTATTACAAGAAAGCCATTTTACTTGTTCTGTTCTTGTAGTACAGACATGCACACGTAAATAATTTTTGAACTCTGAAAATACTTTTAAGTGTCTGTCAAATGAAAATGGGTAAAAATTTGTTTCCAAAAAGGGTCCAAGCAGAAATTACATTTGCTAGTCATTGTAATGACAGCAAAGCTCGAGAACTATGTAATTAAAGCTTCATTATTGTTGTGCCAAAGCGTGTACCGTATTGTTTATAGTGTTTTATTAGATTTTATGGTAACACTTTATTGAAGGGGTGTGCATAAGACTGACATTTCAGTGTCATAAACATAACAACATCCTCATGAATGTTTGACTTTTGTCATAAAGTGTCATTATGCAAATAATGACATTTTTAATGCAACGTTGACACTTTTAATGGACTTTTAATGCACATTTTAATAGAACTTTGCATTAAGAGGGTCATTATTGACCAAATGATGCAAAGTTTACACTATTTTAATGGAATTTTAATGCAACTTTTAGTGCAACTTTGCATTAAAAGTGGGATTATTTACCAAGTGCCCCTTGCACAGCCCTTCAAATAAAGTGTTACATTCACTTCATTGTCTCATTGGGTAAACTGAGTACACCCTGAATACATGTAAATAGCCTTCCATATTTTACTATTTGCCTCTTTTGTCTATCTAATCCGTGCCACACATCCCTCACACATTTTGTTGCAGATTTCCATTAATCATCCTAAACAAACATTTAATTTGCAAGACAAAGCAGGGACCACATTTACTTGTTGAAAATGCTTCTCGAACTCATTTAACCCTGGCAGACGTACTTGTTGGACCAGTACATGAATCAAATGTGCCCTTGTGAATTTTGTCTGTACTGTGAAAAATATTAAAATATTAAGACACTTGTAGTTTTTTTTTTTTTGCTAAAGCCAATGCAGTTTATTCAATAGTCATACTTATTTTCTGGTTTCTGTTCAATTCAACATAATTGCTCTTTGATTAGATCACATGTATTTTCAGTAGCATTCTTATAGAAAATGAAGGACAGTCATCTAAAAGCAAGTACGGTTAAGCCTAAATTCATTCTGCCCCTTGATAGATTTAGGTTTTTTGATTGATACTTAGGTTTGCTGATTGACATATTAGTTTTATTTTAGGGTCTGACAGCAAGTATCTGACAGGAAGTAGCTAAAGATTAGGGTGAAAACAAGGAGGCCTTCGTAACTCAAATGCTTCAAAAAGCTCTTTACCAAAGATAAATCATCAAAAAACCATTGCAAAAGCCTGCAGTAACCATACAATTGTATTGATTAATGTATAGTGTAATGCCAATAAGGTTTTTTTTTTTTTTTTGTGCTGTCATTAGAATATTTTTTTCAGATCATTCACACTATGATAATAAGTAATGTAGTATCCCAGTACTCAATGGGAAATAAGGGAAACCTTATATCGCATCTGACAGTTGTCAGGGACAACTGACAGATGAGATATATTTTATTTTCTAGCTACTGGGAACCCCACCCTTTTTTACTCCACCCTGGTCAACTGCCCTTTTCAACTGCCCATATCTATGGATGTTTTCAAAAAATGTTTAAGAAATAAGTTTATTATTTAAGTATTGCAAAAGAAGTATTTATCAATATTCTTTTTAGATATTTGTGTATATTTTTATCTTTTGACATAAAGTTGTTTCAGTTCCTTCTAATAGAAAATGTTTTCTGTTGAATGATAGTCACTTAAAATTTTAGAGGCATGAATAATTTTGAGCTTACCTGCTCATTACAACAGTTTTAGGTTCTTGATTATTTTATTGTATTTTATCAAATTAGATGATCCATCTTTCGATTTTCTGTTGTCTTTTTTTACTTTAAATTGTTTCTTTGCATTACAGTGTGGGGATCCTTTTAAAGATGAAGACATAGTTGTGCTTAATGGCACAAAAGAGGAGGTCCAGAAGCTGAAGGAGAAGATGGAGGAGAAACGAGTTAAAGCAAAAACCAAGGTGAATTCTGTTGTGAAAATTTATGAAGATGCATTGGAGTTTTTTTCTGACCATATTGGTGGGCTTGTCATGATAACACATTTTACTATATTATAAATTGTTCCATAAAGTAATGAGATAAATTATAACATTGTTGTTTTGAGACCATTTTCAGCTAACATAATGATAACTACATAATAATGCAACTATACACCTTGGCCTGTCACAATAATGGATATTATTGGATGGTACATTTCCCAAGAAATTATTGCGATAGACAATAACAATGTTTGTTTTGAGACCATTTTCAAGTGATATGTTAATAATAGCATAATAATGCAAGTTTGCCTTCTCAAAGACTAATAAAATAGATAAAACACAACCAAAACCATTAATTAAATGGTTAATATGATATCTCAGAATGGAAATTATGGAGCTAATTTTAATTTATCATGTGATTAATTGATTGATTAAAGGCTTATAGTGTGTAGGGATATTTAACTTATTTGTAATCATAATCTGTCCTATCTTCTTTACAGAAATCAAAGAAGAGCAAGGCAGTTAAAACTGTCTCTGCACCACCAGAATCCAAAGGTCTGTTCAAAGTCCAATTGAGGCATTATGTTATTCAGAAATTGATTTACTTAATCATAATTATACAGCTTATAAAATGCTCCCCGTGATTTGGACATCACTTTGTATGGTGCGACCTGTCTATCACCAAGTTGCCTTTGAGCCTGATGACGTTTACAGCTTATCGTGACCCCACAACTTGACTGAATATAATACAATTTGTTTATTCTAGAATTTTCTACCCTGGTCTTCAGTAGCCCTGATTCTAAAGAATTACTTAATGAGCCATAAAGACTCACCATTGGGTCTACAAAACCCTATTCATCACCTGTTTATTTAAATCAGGTGTGTTCGAGCAGGGCCATATGTAAAACTCTGACTGTATGTTCCAACAGCCAGGATTAGAAAACTCTGGTTTACTCCATGAAGTAGATTCATTACTGTTCAATCCAAATTCAAATCCAAAGTACGTTATAGATCCTAAAGGGAAATTAAATGTCAAGTAGACCTGTTAATATGTCTAGTACTAAAAATTATTTTGGGTTACATTTTTTTCAGCTAAGAACTTGATATATCATTACTGCATTGCAACATACAATTTTGCCTTAATACATAAAGTAAGATTAGAATGAGTAAATGTAAAAATAATAATGCTATTTTTAGTATAAAGAAACATTTATCATTTCTGTATTAGAACCCATCTCAGTAGTCGGTGGCTTCCTGTTTACAAAAACACAATAGTTACTCAAAGAGGATGCTTGTGCTTTACAGGAGAGCCAACTACAGTGCCTTGTGAAAGTATTCACCTCCCTTTGGCATTTTGCTACCTCACAACCTGGAACTAAAATGAATTATTTCAGGGTTTGCATCATTTCATTTGCAGAACAAACAAAATTAGAAAGTCTGCTGACATTTCTGTATACATCTGCTTTACTCATGGATTCACCTCAGCACAGCTATAGTGGTTAAGGTTTCTAAGGGCTGGAGAATAAATCAATAATAATATGTATTGCAAGAGAGGTTTGATCAATATAGGTAGATAATACATTTGATGGAAAATTCAAAATTCAATTTATAGAATATTCTTTGAACTCCGATCCAGAACCATACAGTATTCTTGGAGATATTGGCACATTTAAGACTTTAGCTGCTCAACCTCACAACCAACTAAGCCAAGTTAGCGGCTTCAACTAACTTACTCACTCTTTGGTTACCTAGCAACAACAAGCTGGGTAAAGAGTAGTTTCAAGTTCAACCTCAACTTTGGTTACATAGCAACAAGCTGTTGAACAACTTGCACAGCAGCAGTTTCAGGTTTTGCTACCATGTCTCATAACTGCTTAAAAATAAAAAGCTATAGTGTGGAGTGAAAACTGTGGATAAAACAGGTAAGGCCACACCATCAGTATGGCAGTATTTCAGATAACAGAAAACTAATCAATAGTTATTGATATCGACTGATATGAAACACTAAAATTGTGATGAGTTTTTTAGGATTATTGTCCAGCCCTAATTTCTAACCAGAGCGTATTCTGTACTCCACACACTTGGGTTTTGCAGTTTCCAAGGGACACAGTAAATGTTGTCATCTTCTAAAGCTGCTTTATTGATTCTCTTGTCCCTCATTTGGATGACAGTACTAATTATTTTATCGATAATCAGCCTGGTACTGTACTGTGCACTGTTGACTGTTGACTGCATGCAGTTTAGTCTCTATTTACATTTTGTTCTTTTATTTATTTTTTCCTTTAAACTTTATCTCTCTCTTCAATGCTACATTTTTGATTGAAAAACACTAACTGATCCAACAGAAGGTAACCCTTTGTCTTACTTTGATTGTTTTGCATTATTTTATATTTAAAATATGTTTTCAGCTTATTTTTCTGTGGTTTGTCTTTGTAGTTATATTATCTGCTTGTGAAATAGCAGGTGTCTTTAGCAACTTAACCACATTGTGAAGATAAACCGTTCAGCCAATTTAGCTGGAAATTCTTTCTCTTTTTTTTGTTTTTTACAAACATTAGTGTTACCTAGTGGACTGATTCAAACATGTCGCTTATCTATTTCCCCTTCTCTCTGTGTCTCTGTTTCTTTCTGTACTGCTGGAGGTACAACACTACAAGCTTTAATTTAATCAGAAGTCATTTGCTGTCCAGTGAAGATCAGAAATTACATTGGTTGAACCTCAGAACTCTGCGTCCATGATGACGAGTTAGAGGAAAACACATAATTATTTATTTCCAACATCACATATGATGATGCACATTTTAAATACAGTGGTGTAATTAAGGCTTAAACTAGTAATTATTTTAGTAATTAATTTATCTATTGGTTATTTTGATGATTAACCAGATAAAAATTGACACATTCTGCAGATTTTTCACAGATGAATGACAGCTGAATATCAAAATGCATTTATGCATTGGCTAATTTTCTTTTTGAGTAGACAAACAATTGATGTACCCAGTAAAGTAACTGGAGAGAACAAGTGTATGGCTATTTTTGTTTTATTTTTTTAGCTGGTGCAGCTAAAACCTTCTGCACAGTTATGTATATGGAAAAAAGCTTTGGACTTTACTGTCCAACTTACATTCAAAATTATTTTGAGTGTGATTTTCTTGACTCTGAAAGAAATGTTAAACGGCCCAACTACAGCAGGAACTTCTCATGAGCCAGGTTATACTCTGCATTCTGAATCTTGGTGTGGTTTCCTGTTAACCTCTTATCTGACCAGAGAACAAGTAGCTAGCTGCAAAATAACAACTGCAGCTAGCTACAAAAACTTTTCCATCAGCTTAAAAATCTAGCTTTTTGTTCTGCATGTATGGAAGTTATTAATCATTACAACACAAGGATTACACAGTTTTCAATCTTTGTTCATTATAAATCAAATTGCCGCTCTTCTCTTTTTATGGATTTATTTGGTTTTGCTTGTTATTGCACCAAATCCTCTCCCAGAGGGCTTCTATCCTCCTCCACTTATCTGAATCCCTATCTCCCTTTAAAACATGTGTTAAACAACAGTAGTGCCTGGATACAACAGCGCTTTTATGATATTGGACACAATGACTTTCTGTGTCTTAATTATTTTTCTCCCACCCACAGAGGATGCCCAGTCTCCACCAGTAGATGTAGCTGGGAGGAAATCCCAACAAAATGGAGACGAGAGCAGCCAATCAGGTGGATAAACACAATTAGCTGAAGGACTTTGAGACAGAGCTTATGTTTACTGAATTACAAAAAAAAAAAAAACTTTTTATTTTTCAGTTTTGTTTTTTTTATAAATTTGTACTTTTGAGATATGGGAAAATGCAATTTCAAACTTATTTTGTAATAAATATGGCTTCTTCAATGATGCTACATTTTCATGAGTCCCTCCCTGTTTGAATATAATTTTGTCTACAACTGTATCCCTCTTTTATTTGCCATGCCTAACCCTGCTACTGTGTCTCTCTCCCTCCCAGCTGTGGCTGGACCTTCTGGTACCTCCAGCTCCACAAAAGGCTCCAAATCTTTGGCAGCTTCTGCCACCAAGAGATCTATCCAAGACATGGAGGAAAAGTCTGAGGCTTTCAAGTCCCTCTTCACCACCCACAGCTCTGCTAAACGCTCTAAAGACCAGACGTCCAACTGGGTCACTCACACACCTTATCACTTTTAACAGCTATTTCTCAGTGCAGAAAACATGTTCTTTTGTTGTTTCTTTTCTTTTCTTTTCTTTTTGTTTAATTCATTAATTCAAGTCCCTCATTATGTAAACACCACACATGCATCATTCAGCTGACCTTTAATAAAGTCACCAGTATGCAAATTCATTCCCCGTTTACCTGTTCAGTTCCCAGTAGCTCCTTGTTTACATGTGAACATTTTGCGAATCCCTCCCTATACACTTTGACGTTGTTTTGTAACCTGATGTCCTAATACAATTCCCTCATGTATTCCTCCACACCTCTGTATTTTCAGGTTGCTAATTTGTCTCTGTCACCTCTTACCTCCTTTGTTTGTGCTCTGTTCTACTGTGCCCTTATATCTAGAGTTTCTCTCTTTAAATCCATATCTATATAGTTAAAGATTTAAAATCCTGATAGAAAACAATGTTGCGTTGTCTTATCAACTCTGACCGGAAAATAGTCTTTCGTGTGACTTTGGAAAGTAGCTCATGCTGCCTTATGCTTTACTGCAAAAACTGACTTTATTGAAATAATTAATAATTATTAGTTTCCTCTTCAAACAACAATCTTCTTTATGTCCAGCCTTTGGACAGGAACTTTGCTCTGAAAAGTGAAAATCTGTTAAATCTTTAACCCTCATCTCTGGGCAGTCTTTTTTTCCCCATAACTTTCTTTTACTTTTTTGCAAATTAGCTATTTTATTGCATGAAGGGAACAAATGTCTCAATATTTTTTTTATTTAATCAGATTCTGTTTTTTTTTTTCTGCAATGATTTCCCCCGTGCTCTGTGCTGTGCAGATTTGGAAATAAAATGCTTATTGTGTGTTTATCACATGTGTTGTATGTTTGGATTAAGGTTGTTTGCACCAGGCTAAAGCAACACCAACTTATAGTGATGCACTTGAGAAAAAGTAGATAAATGACTTGCAAATTATATACTCTGGTTTAAAGAAGTTTATAGAAAATAGATTATTTTTCTAAACATTTATTTATTAAGCATTTTTTCTATGTAGCAGATGTCACAAAGTCAGAACAGAAAGACTGTGTGTTCTGGAAAATTGTCTTAAATGTACTATTCCTAAAAATACGAGGCAAGTTTCACAACATCAGCTTCCTTACCTACTTATCCCTGAAAGCAGTTAACTTGTTTTGGGTACAAAGACATCTCTAATAGGGAGAATGATTCTGGTCAAAGAGCCAAGAAGTTTATACAGTTAAAGCAAAATGTCTTTGGTACATCAAATAAAAAAGACTGACCTTTTTTTTCTGTGTCTCAAGTTAAATCAGAAAAAAAACTTCTCTTTTTTAGCTCAGTTGGAATTACCAAGATTATTTCCATTTGCTAAATGCCACAATGAAATGGTAAGAAACTGTCAGACTTATTTAGACAATCAGAAGTTTACATACAGATTTACTGTCTTGGTAAGCCATGAGAGGAATCCCAAGTAATGATGCAATGGCTTTGGGAACCTCTGAGAGGTTAAGTGACACCTTTGAGTTAACTGGATGCACACCTGAAACACGCTGCTTCTTTGACACAATGAGAATGTCAAGAGAAATCAGCCAAGATATCAGGGAGAGCATTATGGTGCTTCACAAGTTTGGGTCATCCTCGGGACCAATTTCTGGATGATTGAAGGTGCTGCATTCATTTGTTATGCACAAGTGATGTGGAGATCCAACCATTACACCGATCAAGACAGGTTTTGTGTTTTGGCGATGAACATGTTTTGCTCTGAAATGTGCAAATCAACCCCAGAACAAAAAGCCAAAGACCTTGTGAAGATGTTGGTTAAAGCTGGTATAAGACTGTCACTTTCCACACTAAAATGTGACCATGGGCTGAAAAAAACACTGAAGAGGAAACCTTTACTGGGGAAATATATCTATGTACGTACAATTTTGATCCTTGAAGAGATTAATAAGTAAGTATTTGACATTTGTTTTCTCTCTCATTTTGACATTTTCACATATTCAACAAGTTTACACAATTGACTCACTCACTTACTTGGTCTTTATTATTTCCGCTGTTTCATCTGTCTGCCAGCCTTTATGTCCAGGGGTACCCTCTACGCCCAGATCTGTTTCCAAAATGAAGCAAAATTTATGCTCAAGTGGTTGGATATAATTTATAATGCCACAAAAACATGGCATTATAAATCAGTTTATTTTTAATACAGATCCCTTGATATGAAATAATTACACCTGAGTAAATTAATCAATTTTTAATATAAAGTAGCCTGAATGTCAACAGTAACAAAGCATAGGCTATTGGCTATGTGGACATAGATTATTATAGCTCTTGTTTATATTAAATGACTTCCAAGTATTGCGTATTGAGACGCACAAAGGCAGAATACACTAAAAAGAAAGTAAAACCACGGAGCTAAGGAATCGTCAACCAAAATCTGCCGTCACATTGGTACTTGTAAAAATGATTGTTAATCTTTTTTTTGCATATATTTTTGTCAGTACCCGTACATAAATAATAGATTAAAATAAAAGAAGGCTTTAACTTACATTAGAACTTTAAGTTTTCACGGATGAACAGGAACAAAAAAATTAAACAAAAAAAAAACAAAGTAAAGTCAGAATGACGTAGCTAATCTGTGTAATCTACTTTAAAATACATTTTAATAAAACGTGACCTAAGAAATATCTCTTATTTATGAGATTTGCCTGTGGTTACACAAAACATAAATTATTAATCGCCTCGTTTTGTCTTTTACTCCCTATATGTGGAGGGGGTGTTTAACTGACTTGAAATGATAAATGTAGGAAATATACCGCAGAAAAAACAAGATGAAAATATGTATATGATTTAAATGTTCTGTTTTTCTATATAAATATACATGTGACTGTATAATCCATAAATTCGTGAAAAATGAATACTTGCTGTTACTATTAAACACCCCTAAGTTGGACCATACCATGAGTGAAGTAAACAGTTACAGTGGGAGGTGTCACATAACCGCTTTCCTGTAGCTGCCAAGAATTACAGTGGTTCACCAAACTCAAGCGTAAAATGACGGATTGCATAAATTCATTGACATAAGATTTGTTTTATTAACTTTAAAAAAAAAACAAACAAAAAAACAAACAAAGCATTGACAAATGACTCCAGACGCAAGACCCTCGGCTGTCTCCTTTTACGTCTGCTGCGACTATTTCCTAACAATCTTGTCATTCCGCACCCCGCAGCCTTCCGACTGTATTTTATAAGAAATGAAAACCTAAGTTCTTTTCAGTGTGGGTGTCTGGCCCACCCTGGGTTTTCCCACTCACTCTGAGGGCTGTGGCAAAGCGCGCTCTGCAGGAAGTGAGAAATATGCTGCTTAACCTATTTCTGAGACACATGTTCAGCTTTCAGATCAAACTCAGAAGAATTGGCTCTTCCGCAAACCCACGAAAACCAGCTATTTATTGAAGAATAACGGAGCGTACAATCGTGTTTCCATTTAAGTTGGCTTTTATAGCTATGGTGGTTTTGTGTAGTCCTAAAACACAATACAAAGAAATTGTGTAAAAAGATATAAAATGCCCAGTTTACATTTACATTTATTAACCCACTAAGCAAAAAGGAAAAAATAAAATAAAATACATAATATACTTGAAGCTTTAAGAGTGGAAGAGTACACAAACCTACATTGATTAGTTGAGTTAATTTACAAACTGTGAGCTGCCCCTGTTACTCGGAAAATGTTCAATTAACAGGAAGCAAATGTTTAGAACAGATTATTTGCCACTGTATTCATTAATCTGCAATGCTGATGATAAACACAGGGTAGTATAGTTAAAAGCCCAAATATTTCCTCTCACACCTATAAAAAACAAGAAAAGCACGAGATACAATCTAGGAACCACTTACATTGGCCATGAACGCGCATCTCAAAACTATAAAGTCTGAAACTACCAACACCTAGGTATTTGCATTATTTTTTTCACCAATAGGTGGCGCCTCGGAACCATATGACACTACAGAAATGGAACCTGGGAATTCCTACAATGTTAAATCAAATGCTGATAAATTGAGATCTGGTGGGGGAATCTGTTGACTTGGCAGTTATCATAACTTGTGACTAAATGTTGTGACTCAGATTTGTCACAAGCCATTGGACATATTTGAAGTTTCTGCCTTCCTTCCCAAGACGTTGCATGTAAAACTAACCCAGTGGGCCATGGTGAAGGCACAGTCATGCTGTGGTAGTGCTTTTTCTCAAGGGATGGGGAAGCTGTTAAGAAGTCATGGAGAAATGGATGGAGAATAAAAAAATAATACTGATAGAAAGTCTGATGGAAGCTGGAAAAAGGCAGTTGGTGCTAAGATTCAGCTATGGTATGCATACATACATACCTCTAAACCATATATGCAAGCATATATGGTTTAGAAGATGGAAGCATATCCATATGTCGTCCCAGTCAAAACTGAAATCTGAGGGAATCTACGGCAAGGCTTCGACATTGATGTTCACAAAGGTTTTCTAACAAATAGTCTGCAACAAAAGGTGATTCCACAATGTAGTGTGGCACACATTTCAGATTTTAGATGTATTCGTTTCCTTTCTCCTCACAGCACTACATAATTTATATTGGTCAGTAAAAAAAGTACGAGCAAAATACATACTAGTGCATAGTGTACATTAGGATACATTGAACAAACCTCAATATTGTAATAAGGGTATTGAACCACAAGATGGCACCAGATGCATATTCATAGCGTACAGTGGCGCTTGTGATTCAAGTAGGGTAACGTATGTATTAAAATCACCTTATGCATGAATTTTTATAATTCATTTGTATACAAGGAGGTTTTGGTTTCTAAGCACAAAGTTGCACTATTTTCCTTTTTATTTGCCTTTATTGAGATTTATTATATTATACGCCTAAGTGGTACAAGTGCTGATCTAATGCCAGTTTAAAAATCATCACGACTGAAAAAATAATGGGAACCATAAAATACTTTATTTATTATACACGATTTTTTAAATTTTTATTTCCATCCATCTTGGCCTACTGTGGCCTTTCAAATGTCGAAGAAGCTTTGACTGTCGGGTTTACCTTTCTAAAAAACATATGACAAAATTCAACCAAATATTGTGCTATATTTTTCAGTTTGTCGGATGTTTTTATTCATAAAGGTAGCGCAACTATATTTTCGATGGAAAACGCAACCTCAAATCTAAAATGTTAAAAGCAAATTGGTTAATCCAGCTTAGTTCCAATGAATGCTTGAGTTATAATTAATCGTTTCAATCTAATAAAGCAGATACTTTATTGTAAGCAGTTTTCATCCTACCTGCTTTCTGTGTGATCAGTATGTTGCTGATTACAGGTTGAGACCTATTCTTTGTTGGTTTGGTAATTGTCTGCATGGTGCCATTATAAACAGACGCTATCTAAATGAACCCAAATGAAATTTCAGTGAAAGCCAGATCTCTTGATGAGGCCGCAGCGTCATGGCAGGTCAGAACGCGGATCAGAGAGGTGCGCCCTTCGTTTCCTTTAACCAGATTTATCGATCACATTTTGAGCAACATTTTGAGAAACTTTGATGTATTCACTGGTTTCACTTAAAAAAAAAAAAAAAAAAAAACATTTAGGTGGAGATCAGATAACAGCAGTCATTCTTGGCCTTTAAAAAACTTCAGTTGCCTTTGAAAGGAGATTCTTCTGGTCAGCCCGGGGCGATGTCATTTAAGGGGGGAGGAATTACCTCATCCCAAAATTCCTCTCTTTTTCTCTCGTTTTATTTTAATCCTCAACCTGTAAAACTTTTTTTTTGTTTTTTTTTTTTGTTTTACCTTTTATTATGCTGAGACTGGTTTAAAAATCCGCTTTACATTTTTATAATCCCATTCCTAGATCCGCACATTCCTTGGCATATATCTTCAAAACCATAATTTTACTTCAGTCTTGGACTTCGTTTCACACTTTCAAAAAAATATTTTATTCCATAAGCCAAGGAAAAACAAAACAAAACAAAACAAAAGAAAAAAAAAACACCTTCAAGATTCCGTGGATGAGTGAGATTTGATTTGTCCCACTCAGGTGTATTGGTTACACCGGCGCATGCGCACTGCACGATAATCAGGTGAAGTAAAACTCTATGGTTTTAGTCAGTCGCTGGGTCTCAGAGGCATTGCCGCAACTGGAGCTTTGCAGATGTCTGTGCTGGAGAGGATAGACTGGAGGGTGAGTTGATTCCTCCTCCTGCGTGCTTGTGTTTAGGTTTCTCTTACGACTGATTTCATTCAAACAAAACTTGTTTTGTGTATATTGCCCTTTTTCTGTTCAGACTGGATTCCTATTATTTTGTATGTTCCCTTTAGTCATTGGTTTGTAATCTTGTAGCGCTGTATGAGTTTCCGAAACTCTTATGGTTTAATAATAGTCAGAGTCATGCAGAGTCTGATTCGCTTGTATTAAAATGTTGATTTGGGGATAGATTCAATTTAATGTATTTGTATTATCAATTCATATTTAGGGTAAATCAGTTGCAACCATGTCTATAACCATGCTGTAAGTTAAACCGTAAAGAATATGTCCACATAATAATGGACTACGGTACAAATGTAATTGCTTGTTTGGTTTTTAAGTTAAAGCCTGTCCGTTTTCAGCTATTACCCACCTTTTCAAAATGTGTTTTTCATTTTGTTGCTAAGAGTTAAATCAATCCAATCACCTGGCAGGACAAGCTCATTGGCATGTGTGTTATTTTTTAATTGACCCGGGAACAGATCCAGTTCATCTTTACACCTGACATCAAATGAGTCAGATATCACTGTCATCATTATGCCAAGCTGCACTTTTCAGATTGTTCAAAGCATTATACAGTCCAGCCAAGCGTGACTAACTTCCCTCAGCAGGCCTGCTAAAGAGGATGATATTTAATCAACGTGCATTTTGCTTCTGCTTGGCATCACAACAAGCCAAGAAGCAACACGCTGAAAAAATAAAAAAAAAAAAGAATAAAAGAAGAGGATAATCCTCTGTCGCTCACGTCCAGTGGTTCCCATGCTCACTAGAATCACAGCTTGGGTGGATAGACGCCACAGACTCTTTCCCTAAAGGACAAAAGACTGTCCATTGTAGGCTTAGACGTCAAATTATATTAAATTAAGTAATAAATTGCTCCCGACAAAAGGACAGTGAAGGACACTGATATCAAACTGTCGAACGTAAAACTCAAGTAGTTTATCAATCATGCAAATTACTGTTTAATTTAAAAATGAGCTCTCCTCTAAGATGTAAATGAAGCTGTAAATGAATCTCAACTAACAAAGACTTGTTAGTTGGGATTCTTTGAGTTTCGAATGTCTTCCGTTTCTTTTTTGAGACATAAATAATCTGCTAAACTTTGGGGTTTGTTGTGGTTTGAAACGACCACTTAACGACCACTGAGAAAAACCATAACATTAAAACCTCATTGACCCGTTTATAGAGTCGCCAGGCGTTCAAGCTGCTTGAGAGATAGAAAAAAAAAAGAAAAAAGAAAAAAAAAAATAAAACAGCATTTTCTGCGAGACAAAAAAAGAAGAAGAAAAAAAAGATATATTGGATCCTTTTCGGAATATGCAGTATAAAACCAGTAAAGAAGAGCAAAATCTCTACCAAGATCAGAGATAATAATGGCTGTGAGTTTTGGAAATTTAATTTGATGAAGGAAGAGAAAATGACTAGGTCTAAAAAATAAACAAGTGTAAGTTGTAATTATCAAAATGATCGACATAATAATAATAATAATAATAATAATAATAATAATAATAATAATAATAATAATAATAATTGCAGACTATATGAAATCAAATAATTCAAAAATATTGTTGGAAAAAATGTATCTCATATAACACGGGGACTCGTTGGCTTGAAAATAGGAATTTTAACGAAAATAAATAAATAAATAAAAGGGCTTCGATTAATTTCTGTAACTCCCAAAAACCAAACAGGATTTAAATTCTCATTGTGTCGTTTCCGGGCAGTAATCATTCTAGACATTAAACTAAATACGCCATTTTTTAAGTTTTATTGATAGGAAACATGTTCAGCTAGCGGTGAAATAAGCTGTTTTCTTTTAATGATAAGGGGCTTTATTTCACAACACCGGACCCAGTTGGTTTACAGGGACTGTAATCTAGAACATCTGGTTGTCTTTTCAAAAACACAAGCCCTTCAGTTCAGGAACCCATTGGGTTTGAAGAGAAAACCAAAATCAGAGGAAACCTAATTAGTTTTGTGGTAAGAAGCTGTGCCCATCGCTGCACACAAAGAGTGATTTAAAAGTTTGTAGGGAGTGTTTCAATTTTTGACACCGACACAGGACACAAGACGGCTGCACAGACGGACAGGTTTCTGATTGGACCATCCTCCCGCCAATCAGAGGATTTTTTTTTTGTTCCACCCTGTCATCGGCATCCTTGGACAGGGTAACGCCCTCTCACAGTGGCTGTGCAGATATAACACAGAGCTAATTTTTTTTCGGCCCAATAGGATTGAACATCTCTGTTTCGTCCAAAAGAGGGAGTCAAGTTTCTTATGCAGCAGTTTTCCCCACTTTCACAACACAACTCCAGAGCGTACTGACCGGAGAGAGAAAGGGGGGTGAGAAATATTGTTTGACGACTGCTTTCTCTCACAGTGGGTACGGAGACTCATAGGCTCATAGCCTGTCTGCTGTGGGAGCGTCAATCCGTGGGTCAGTTTGCCCTTGAGCCCTCACCTCACAACTTTGCTGTCTGATTGCTGCAGCAGAAGAGCAATCGGGTTCATGATCTCAAGGGAGCTCCCATTTTTTCCACACCTGGATTAACCCAAGGCGACGTTTTCTTTTTCTTCCTCTTCTTCTTGCTTTCTCGTTATTTTTTATTTTTGCAACGGAGAATCTCGGACAGAATGTTGTGGAAACTAGCTGACAACGTCAAATATGAAGAAGATTGCGAGGTGAGTTTTGGTAATATACCGTCGTTCAAAACGAACTTGGAGTGAAGAGAAGGAAAAGTTTGGTTTTCAACAACACGAATTATTGCGCGGGTTGGTGTTTGTTTCCTTGTGCGAATATAAAAAAAGAGAAAGAATGCATGAAAAGGTATGTAACATTAACAAAGTAGGACGTATGTTTAGACAGTAATGCTGGGCAAAACTTATCAAAAATAATGTACAACTTTGAAACTTTGATGCAGTTATTGACAATAAAATTGAATAAAGCTTTAAGAATATAATAATAACAATAATAATAATAATAATAATAATAATAATAATAATAATAATATAAAATAAAATATTTTGTTTTATAGTTATTATGTTAAGTGATTTAAAATACACCTTTATTTAAATAGATAAAGACGAATCCTATTACCAGTCTTAATGTACACCCAAATGGTAATTATTTTTATTGGAAACCTTTCAAGAGATAAGGTATTTGACACCTATAATTTCCTTAAGCGATATATATCCCCACTTGCCCTGCAGTTGCCATCTCTCTCAGCTGTTTTGTCTTTTCCCTCTCAAAGGAAAGGCATGACGGCAACAGCAATGGGAACCCCCGGCTGCCTCACCTGCCAGCGGTCAGTCAGCACCTCTATAGCCCGTCTCCTTCTCTCTCACACTCGGCTGGTTCAGACTTCCAGCCCCCGTACTTTCCACCTCCGTACCAGCCCATCTCCTACCCCCAGTCCACCGACCCATACTCCCATCTCAGCGACCCGTTCAACATTAACTCCATACACCAGTCGCCTTCGTCGAACCAGCAGCAGCCGTCCTGGCCCGGCCGGCAAGGCCAGGACGGACTCGGGAGGAGCGGACTGGCGAGTCAAATCTTGGGCCTCGAGGGAGGCTCGTCCGGGGTGAGAAGAGAGGGGTTCCGGCGGCCGGAGCTGCTGCCCCCGCACAGCCTGGACTCTTCAGTTATTGGTGATAATATGGGAATTCATGACATGGGCCCTGGACTGGAAGACGTTCAGGTAAGAGCATTGTAACATGGAGTTACTTGACGGTATATTTTGGAGTTACTGAATTTGAGCGAAGCAGATTCTTAAGCCCATTTGGATTGTTAAAAACCTTGTGGATTAGTCTAAGAAATTTAAAAGTCACCGATTAATAATTTCTAAAATTTCAATTTGAAGTAATTTTCCATACTTTCGACATTTATAACAGTCCAGATTAAATATAATCTTCTTCACATTTTTTGACTCAAATTGTGATTGTGTGACAGAGTTAAACCCTGTCAAATTAATCTTAAGTTTACTCACTTATGTCGCATAAACAAAATATCCTTATCTACCTCTTTCTGTTTTTTTAATCAGCATGTAGATGACCACAGTATTATTATGCCAGATCAGACAGTCATCAAAAAAGGTAAGTTGTCCCAAATTCTTTAAAGTTAGAATTTAGAAAAAAAGAGAGAAAGAATGAAAAGAAAAAAAGAAAAAGAAAAAGAGTGCTCTTGTTTGAATTTGCTGCCTGGGGTACATTTGCCTTTGTAGTCTTTGTGCAGCCAATGCTGTAATTACTAACAGGAATGGGAAATTATACAACAAGAACTGTGTTTTTTCACTCTATATTCCAAAAAAATACCATGCTTCTGATGGCATGTCAGGGCACTGAGTGCACAGAAGGAGGCAGCTTTTTGTCTTTTATTTGCATTACTGCTCTGCACGATGATAATCCGCATGTAGCCACGAGATGCACTCATCTAAGCTTGACATGATCCTCCACCTATTCTGTTAGTGAAGGTGCTTGAATGGATTCATCAGTGGGAAAGGAGCTGATCCCTGCTTTCAAATTCGCCAGGCTGTAGCTGACATGACGGGAAAATTGAGCAATCTGGCAGCCGGGCAGTGTTGAGTAAGGAGCAGAGGAGGAAGGCTTTGAATCATCTTTCAAGCTGTTTATGGCAAATCTGTTCTGATCACCTTTTCAGGAATTTAGGAGTTGGTCTTGAATCTTGAGTTGTGTTTGGCTGTTTGCAGGACCAGCTTCTGGTTGGGTGTGGCGTTTGGGTTGCACATGAAAGACAGTTTGGTAATCCATTTGGGGCATGAATTGTGTTTTGTAATTTTTGCTGCTTTGACAACAGGGTCCAATAAAACTTTAGATAGATAGATAGATAGATAGATAGATAGATAGATAGCTAGATAGATAGATAGATAGATAGATAGATTACAAGCAGAAAGCTATGTATGAAGCAGAATCAAGCAGCCCATCTTCATGATTTTATGGAAATCAGGTTTGGGTCATTATGTTGTTCCCATGCTGAAGGCCACACTATCGGCAATCTAGGTTTTCCCACTTGTAAACAATGGCATGTCATTCCCAGGCATGTGCCCCAGAGGAGAAGTGAAACACCCATGTGACTCTGTGATTTCTGTCTCAGTATTAGGACTACGAGGTGGCAGGAACCTTGATCGCATACAGAGGACTTATTATCAGGGGGGCTTTCTTGCTGGTGAGGATGAAGATAGCTGTATTTTGTATTGTAGTGTGCTGTACTTTTTTTTTTTTTGTTTGTCTGCAGACTGTCAGTCCTTTTGTGTTTGATTAAAATAAAATCTATATTGAATGTGATCAAAAACAAAGTTGTAAATACTTTTAGAAGAGAGCAGGTCCTTTACAAAGTAAGGGTTTAAATGAGGTTCAGCTTGTTTGTGGATACCTGTTTGTGGATGGTGTTTAAAACGAGGGCTAACCTTCAGGCATCCAGTGTTTCACGAACCACACAATATTTCGAAAGGTTCAAGAAGATGTTTCTTGTAAACACTCATTCACCAAAGACTGGTTTCCTCGGAGCTGCCTAATCATACATACACACAGTCACACACGCACAGCTTCTTGTGATTACATGCAAAAAAACAGACATTCAAGGAAGGATTTAGAGCTTATGTACGTACACTGGAAAAGGGCATATGCAAACAATCACTGTTGCCCAACCACAATTCTTTTATTTTGTGTTCATAATGTAGGTTTTCCCCTTTCTCTCCAGGCCCTGTCACACTACCGAAAGGCAACACGCTGGGCCTTCCCTTCCAGAAAGAGTCACTGCTGGGCATGGTATCAAACCCCACAGAGGTGTTCTGCTCCGTACCGGGCCGCCTTTCCTTGTTGAGCTCCACGTCCAAGTACAAAGTTACTGTGGCTGAAGTCCAGAGGCGTTTGTCACCCCCGGAGTGCCTGAACGCATCACTCCTGGGAGGAGTTTTACGCAGGTCGGGGCTTAAATTCATTCATCATGACAGCTTGACTGGATTGAATATAACATTTTTTTTTCCTTCTTGACCTGATTTTACTTTCGACCTTATATGTTATATGTCTTCTATCTGTAAGTCATTATAAAAACCTTAGATATAAATCTTAATAACACAATAGAGCATTAACCATAGCTCAAAGCTCAGTGGCTCATGGAAAATACTTTGTTTTTTAAAGTTCATCTTGGCTTGTGGTCTTTTTGTGTATTTTACAAGGCATTCTTTGTTCTGACATGCTAATCTGAAAAGTGTTTGATTTATGTTTGCTGATGTTTGCATAATATATAGTTTTATCTGTGCTATAGCAGTTGCTCTTTTGTTACATATGTTGTAGTGACAGTCTGTTGAAGAATTGGGGGTGGGGGTTACCATTTGTGCTTAACACCCCTGATCAGAGCAATTTTTTTTGTCAAAGTGCATGTTTGCCACTTCCCATGTGCCTTTGTTAATGCTGACATACACAGCGCTTTTTATGTAGGTCAAATACTTAAGGGAGGGGGTTTGTAAGTACAGAAGGGTGGGGAGTGCGTTGAGACGATGGGGGAGCCGGGAGGATTTAGTCGCACATGCCTCTCCAAAGATCTCTCACCCACAATATAGAGGGAGAGATGCCGGCCTGACCATGCAGAAAACTGACTCTGCCATGGCAAGTTAAGAGTATGAGAGCCTCTACAAATGCGTGTTTGAGTGATGGATCTGTTTTGTTTTTCTTTAAGGTTAGGAGAAGCACTTTATATTTTAGAATATTAAACATGGAGTGAGACCTTCTTTTCTATAATATTCCTACATTACTAAAATTTCACACACTAGTTATTTTCTTTTAATGCACATGTCCAATTTTCTGAAATAATAATCACCAAAACTCATAAAATAATAGAAAATACTATCAAATAGTATTGGTGAGATTTTATTTATTTTTTTCTTAAAATGAAATAATGTGCATTTAAAATCTGTTGGTGCTTTCAAGGATTTAGACTCAGTTCGTTTTTATGTCATCCCGCAGAGCCAAGTCAAAAAATGGAGGTCGTTCTCTGCGAGAGAAGCTGGATAAAATTGGACTTAATTTGCCTGCTGGAAGAAGGAAGGCGGCCAATGTCACTCTACTTACCTCACTTGTAGAAGGTATGACGCATCACTCAGTACCATATCACACCTTTCTGACTTCTACTGCATCTTACGCCTGCTGGAATGCTGCTCAAACAGCGTGGGAATGTGCGAGTGTCATTCTCCGCAGCGTAGTGTGTTTTTATTAGAGCGCGATCATAAAACAATTCCGGCCGCCTGTCAAACAGCTTTGTTCTTGAGAAAGGTGTTGAAGTAGCTAGCAGTATGTATGCATTAGGTGACTTTTTACATGGATGATTAGCCTCTCCAGTTGGTCAAAATAGGAATAGAAGAAAAGCTGTGCCAATGGCATTTTTTTTACTTTTGTCTTGAGCCGTTAAAAAACATGTCCATGAGGCATTCAGGCTCTATTCTCTAAGCTGTTCTTCTATAAACAGCGATCTGGGTCCACCAAAAAGAAATGGACTGACAGACAACTTCTAACAAGCAAACGTCTCTCAGAAATAAATCCTTCTCTGTTTAGTGTTGGAAGAGTAAAATGTATTTTTTTATATTCGTTTGTTACTGCTTAGTAAAACATACTTATTTTGTTTTCATAATCCCAAACAAGACATCGCAAGTCTTTAATTACATACTCTGATTATTACTATTTTGTTTTTTTTTTTATTCAAACCAGCCAAAATCCCCTCAGACCAGGTTATATTGGTGTAGTACTATTTTATGGTATGAGCTAAAGGCAAGATAAAAATTTGTCACCTTGTACATGCCAGATGTATCTTGATACGGTTAGACTTACATATGATCACAGTATCACTTTCAAAACGCCTACCTGCCGCTGGCTGAAGCAGGATATATTTTTTTTTCCCTCCCTAGATTCCCATTCATTTTTATAAATAGGCTAATGATTCTGTGCAGGAGAATGACTGGAGGCCTGTTTTATTTCGAGACCTTCAAAGCTGAATTAAGCGTTGTTATGTTGTGTTCAGCTCCCCAGGAGGGCCAGCTGACCTTAAAGCTTGTGCTTCTGAACATCTGCCTGAATCCTGTTAGTTATGTGCAAGACTATCAAAAAAGCATAGCCTGAGGTGCTTTATGCCCTCAGTATTACCATTTATCCGCATAAGCCCGTTATGACAGTGCAAATCAAAGCAACCTCAAGATGGAAATAAATTCCTTCCACTGGCTTTGTTTTCCACAGACAAGAGGTCTTAACACTGGCGATCATTCTCCAGGTTAACAGATTCTGTTTAGATGGCTTTCTTTCCAACAGGTTGAAATGTAGAGGTTGAATAGATAAATTATAGATCTTGATGCATTTACAAGTCACATTTCAAATTTTTTATATTATCATACAGTGTGAGATAGTAATATAAAAACAACACCAATTTAGTCGTAAAAAGATAACATAAAAAAAAAAAAAAATCCACATTTGGATGTAGGTCCCAACTCATCAGTCATGAAAGAATAAAAGTGCTTATTTCATTTTTATTTCACATTTGAAATGATTCGCATGCAATGCATTTTTTTTCTTCACAGTGGTCAAAAAGAACTAATTGCACATTTAAGGTTTCTTCTCTACACGTCATAGGTCTTGTTTCATTTATTTTTCAACAAGTAAACAAAAGCAGAAAAATAATAATGTCAAAAATAAGCACTGATGTAACATTTAGATTGGTTTGGGTAAAGTGTTTAAAAATATATATTTTTTACAATTTTTTTTCACTCTTAGTTCAGTGTGGAAAACACTCATCTTTACAATATGTTTGTAAATATATTACAGGGTAACGCATATTTGCTGTTCACTGGGGCAGGGGGTACAAATATGAAATAAGCATATTTCCATTTCTCTTTGCCAGCAGTTGTATGTTTGTTATTTAAAATAAGGAAAATAAAAACAACAGCCTGACCCAGTTTAAACTGCTGCTCATACATTTTGATCAAAGACAAGAAAATTTTATTAAATTTAATATTTCACATTTTCATTACTTGTGTCTTATGAGTAAAGCCTTTCAACTTAACATTCACAGACTAAGGAAAAAGGTGCAATTCAGTAATATTTGGAAGTCTGTCGTTTTTGCATATAGACTCTGTCCTCTTTGAGCATAGCTTCTAAAATAACTTAAATAGGTGTAAAAAGCACATGACTCATGCCACCAAAGTGCATGTTAATTATGTTGAGCTCAGACCAGCAGAGCCACTGTTGTCACTTCCACCGGGTTTAGAATTCGACACCCTAATTACTGCAGTTGTTTTGGAAGGAATGAGTGTAGCAGTTTGAGGGAATTGTTTTCTTTTCATCCAACTCTTTAAACAACATTATGAACTTTTCCCTTTGTGTGCAAGAATATGGTGTGATTTCAGAGTAGTTTTTGGGGAGTTGTCTGGAAGAAGAAATGTCTTGTGCCTGGTGGTTTGAGCTAACAACTGATTTTTTCATTTTTGTTTCTACAGGTGAAGCTGTTCATTTAGCAAGAGACTTTGGTTATGTATGCGAGACTGAGTTTCCTGCAAAGGCAATAGCTGAATATTTGGGCAGGCCCCATGTGGAGCGCAACGAGGTCAACTCTCGCAAGAACATGCTCCTCGCTGCTAAGTCAGTATTTCTAATTTGTGGTTTGCATCTTATTTGCACGCATTTATTCACTTGTAGCATTGTGGTTTTGCCTTTTGGTTTTTTTTTTTTTTTTTTTTTAGTTTTTCAAAGCCTGTTTTCGCTCTGTTATTTTGGCAGTAGAGCAGCTACCTTACTGAAACACCCACTGTGTTATCTATTGGGTTGGCTTTCAGGTCAAGTATATTATTGCATCCATCCTGACTTTGGTTTCTCTCCCCTCAGGCAAATCTGCAAAGAATTTACTGACCTGCTCACACAGGACCGGTCACCGTTAGGAAACTCAAGGCCGGCGCCCATCTTGGAGCCTGGAATCCAGGGCTGCCTGACTCATTTCAGCCTCATCACTCATGGATTTGGTTCTCCAGCCATCTGCGCTGCAATGACCTCCCTCCAGAACTACCTAAATGAGGCGCTCAAACAAGTGGACAAGATGTACTTGAGTTCTGGCAGTGAAACCCAGGGATCCTCGGAGAGCGGGAGCAAGTCCACTGACAAAATGGACAAGCACAGGAAATGAGAGCTCAAAAGAAGAAAACCTGAATTTCACAATCACAGAATACACTCATTCTTGCTGCCCTCTCCCTGTTTTGGACTTTTTGAAACTTATCTTTAGTATTACCATTTTGAGAGCTTATTTTGTATGTGGGTGTGTATGTGTGCTTCCGATGTAAATGTATATTTCTACAAAACTTTGGATTTGTCACAGATGGCTACACGTCAGTATGTGCTGACTCCATATAGGGAATTCTGTGGACTCGGCTTTTTTGGGAGCTGCTTCTGTGACGGTTAAACATACCATCAAATAATAACTATGCAGTTCCATAAAATTCCAACTCAACTACAGTTTTTTAAAGGGGGGTGGGAACAAGTGCATTCAGTTTTTTTTGTTTTTTTTCTCTAGTGGACATCATTTCAAGATGCGTTGCAATGGCTGTGAATTCCACTCAGCACCTCTCTCCCTGCCCTCCCCCTTCAGTCTGGAGGCAAATCCACTGATTTCCTGTGTCTCAATGGACCTGCAAAGGACAATTTTTAAGTGTGTGTGTGTGTGTGTGGTTGTGTGTGTGTGTGTGTGTTTGTTTGTGTGTGAGAGAAAGAAAGAGAGATAGCTAGCGAGTGATGGATGCCTGTTTTTTTTCTTTCTTTTTTTTTTTCTTCTTATTTTGTACACCCAGTTCTGACTCCAGTGTTATCATGCTTTTCTTAATGGGAGACAATTTGAGTCTGGCAATAATTTTTCAGTCAGTGCTCACTCACAAACCAGAGACTTTAAAGATGCTGCAAAAGGCACCTTGCAAGTGTTTGTGTGGATGACAATCATTCCCACAATTCTGTTCTCCAACATTCGTGTTTGAAAGCATGAGGTAACATCAACCAAACATCAATCTTACTATGAATGCGTGTTGTAAGAATGTGTGTACTTGTACATAGTTCTTTCTTTTAAAATGTTTTTAACTAGACATTAAATTCAAAATGTCAAAACATAGAATTTTATTCAATTTGTTGTCCTGGAATGTAAATATATATTTTTTAATTTATGTTGTAATTTAATGGGTTTGTGTAAATAATAGCATCATTGAGGTATATGGTCTAACTTTTTACAGGATGTGTTAGAAACTTTCTAAAATGGGTTAGATTTTTTTCTCAAGTAGAAGTTAGGAAATGGGCATGATTTGCCTTTTTTTGTTAAAGATGTAAAAAAAAAAATGTTTCAAAGTTCCAGGATCAAATACAAATAAAAAAAAAATGAAAGCCTGAAGCCAGATCCGGTGTGCAAGTGATGTTGCCCAGATCACAGAAACACACATTTCCTTTTTTATGGCCTAGTTTTTCAGCAATAGTTCACAGAAAATAGTTAAGTCATGTGTTGGAAGATTTCCCTGTAGATAAACAGCCAAAGAAAATTCCCCCTACTAAACTAATGCGAACAGTAGTCATCATTATTTGCTCTCAGTTAGCTTCACAAATAGGCTGTGTAGCTCATTGAAGGCGTCGACCTCAACAGCGCATCATGTGAGGGACAAAAATGTGTTGGGGAGAGGAGGCAAATGACTTGTTTATTTTTGAACTAAGAAAATGGTTGATGATGATTTTATCTGGAATATTCTTGGTTTCTTGTTGCTCAGGTAGATTGGCTCCCATGTTAATCTGGATTTCAAAAGTTACTTCTGAAGAACGGCCCTCATTCTTAACAACTTTAATTTATCTCAGTGAATTAAAGTATATTGGCATGAATTTTATAAAGACAAAAAGCATAAACAATGACATACAGGTTCATCTCAATACATTAGAATGTTGACAAGTTTTTTTTTATTTCAGTAATTCAGTTCAAAAACAGAATTTAGTATATTTTGCAGCTTCAATAAACAGACTAAAACTGGATAAACTGAAACTGAAAACAGACTAAAATACTCAAAGTTTCTATTTTATGTTATTTTTTTATAATTACAAAACACACCAAATGAAACCTCAAGTTCTCCTTCTGAAAAATATTTTTACACAGCATTCTGTTTAAAAACAGAATGCCAGTCTAGTGAAAAGTGTGTCCATGTAGCGTGCATGGTCAAGTCAAAACAAATTTGTCTTTAGTAGTTGCTTATGCCTATTGTTTGTCTACCTTTTTTTTCCTTTTCACTAAACTTCCCATTAATAAATGTGGATGCATAACATATTACTGGATCATGACATAACATTTGTGCAATAAAACTAATTATTTAATTGGTATTATTCAAAGGCAAATATTTAAATGTCTGAAACAAAAAAATTGTGCCAAGTTGGAGGCCATAATTATCCAAATTATCAGAATAAAATCCTTGAAATAAAACTCACTCAGCACAATAAATCTTTATAACTTAACTTTTTGAAATGAGTTACTGAAATAAACAACTCATTGCAATGATATTGTAATTGTAGAAATGTGCAGTCTCAATAATCACATCAGCTGCAACTTAACTGGTTACACTGCAGAAGTTCATTCTTTGTGTCAGAAAGTCATCTGTGTTACACGTTGCTTTTTATGCAAAAATTTAAACTAAAGCAATATAAAAATATCTGATACTTCAGCCAGATGTTGCAAAAAGGTTTGCAATGTTGAAGGTTTTCCTGAGCTACAGTTTTAAGATACAGCAAACATGTTGTCAAGCTAATGTGGCGCCTCTCCTTTTCTACTCCGTTGTTGTTTCAGTGTACTGCTACAAGTTTCCCCATACTGTTGGGAGCACCTTTGATGTCTGTGAGAGACAGATGAAAAACTGTTGACAAGCTAGCATAGGAAACAAGGTTGCTTAATCATCACTTACCCAGCCAGTCCACATTGAATCATATTGTCTGTCTCCATGTGTATCAGGAGGAGTTTGATAAATATCAGTGACAGACGCAAAGTGGAGAAATTACACAGACTTCTAAAATTGACTTTAGTAGGTGCCGCACCAAAGAAAGGTTGAAACCCTAAGACAGAATGCATGTGATCTGTTAATGTATTTATTTCTACTCTATTAATGATACCAATGCAGGATTGACAGAAGGAACGCATTTTGAACTTCTTTTAGAGAGCTATTTTCAAATTACATTACTTTTATTTTTGCAGTGTCATGATTTTAATCGACATTTCTCAGAAGTACAGCCATGGAGGTCAGTAGGAGAAACCAATTTTTGACAAAAAACAACAACAACAAAAAAAATGTTACACGGTAAAGAAGCAGCAGCAGTTGCAGTTTGCTGCAGATCCCTTGCAGTAAGACAAGTATCAGCCTCTCCCCTCAGAAACCAGTCTAACCAGACCTGTCAACCTGAACCCAGTGGCTCAAAGCCCTCACAGCAGTTGACTTTAACTGCCTTCAGTTATTCATGTTATGCCGTATGCATGGGCCTGAAAGAGTAGATAATTGCAGGGGGAGCAGATGATGGTGCAAGCTATAGGCGGAGGAAGAAAAAAAGCAGAACTGTTTGAGTGTCTCCTATGAATGTCTGAACACAAGTTGAGTTAACACTTTCCCAAGTCGAAATGTCTGATTGAACAGACAGAACTGATTGTTCGCCTTCTTATTAGTTGTCTTTCAGGCTGTCAGTCACATAAGAGAGTTTTTGTTTTGGAAGACACACAAATTCCATTCACTTTCATCGTCTATTGTCTGCAAAGACAATCTTCTATCGGCAAGTTTGAAGGGCTAAAGCTGGCTAGAGCTGCCAAAGGAGCAGCCAAGATACACAGCTAAAACCTGTGATCTTAGGAAGATTGCCACCAAGTGAAAAGAGAAAACACAAGCTGCAAGTACACCTGTTTTCCATGTGTCGTCCTTTATCATGTGATTTCTAAAACTTTGGCAACATGAAAACTGGTCAAACACTCTAAACTGTGAGCAAGGGTGAGCAATTCCCATATGACACACCTAAGGTAGCTGGGAACTAGAGACAAGCGTGAGCTTGTTGATCTCATTCACCACTTCTTCTTCTAAGAACAAAGAGAGGGACTCAGAAACCTCCTTAATTGGAGATATAACTGACATGCTAATGTAATCTTTACATTTCATTTTGAAGGCCTTGGGCTACTTGTCATCTCCAGCTTCACTGAACTGTAGCTGTAGTTCAAGTCAGCTCTGACTGCATGACCTTTTAATGTAGGTCGTGGCAAGTCACATGATGAAGCTCAAAGGACAGAGGAAAAATGTGCCAAAATGGGAATAACTTGATGTCATGTCTAATTTTTTTCAGTTTTACCACATGATCTTGTGTTTCATTAAACATTTTTCATTGTGTTTTCAATCATCTCCAAATAGGGAGACACATAGAAAGAATTCTGTGTCAGTGCTCTTGTCCTCTTTCTTTTTGTAATAAATTTCAAAAGATTTAGCCCAAACATTCCCAGATACTTTGCTGTTAACTTTTACCCTTCTCCATTTAGTCAACCACTTCCTCTCAAGAAATGTGTTTGAAATCTGTTGTGCATTAAGGGTCGTTTGCAGTCAGACTAATCGCTCGCTTGCAGTTCCCAACCACCGAAACCACTTTATGAGTTAAACTATGGTCCTAACATCCCGAGTCATAAACGACAAGTCAGAAAGATGACGGTAGTAGATTCTTATCTGTCAGTCACCAGTGGTTTTAAGCTCGCTCCTGGTTCTGTGAAGATGGGAAGCGGATGGTGATTTCATGAGAAAATGGCTGTTTGTATCTCTTTGTAGATGTATAAACAATAGATATCTCTTACTTGCATCACAAAATATGATTAAAGAGATCCCAACAAATTTACTAGTGAAGACAGGGTTTGGAATTTAATGCATTTTGGTCAGTAATGGAAAGAGCTGTAACTGCCAAGTTAAAAATATTTGAGCTGTTAAAACTAATCATATATGTTTAAATTCAAATTTGTGCAATTAGGGGAAACATCATTACTTTTTATAATTTATATAATGAATTTTAGGTAAAAACATCCATCCATGCATCCTTCTATTACCTGCTTTTCTTCGTAGGGTCGCTGGGCAGGTTGTGAGTCCATCAAGGGGCAGCTCACACTCACTCATAGCTAAAAACAACACAGAAAAAAACAATTGCACAGAAATGCTTTTGGATTGTGGGAGGAAGTCAGAGTACCTGGAGAGAAGCCACACATGAAGAACATGCAAATACGCAAAGAAAAACAGAATCTTTTTGTTGCAAGGGAAAGGTGTTATCAACTGTGCCAATGTTCAACCAAAATGACATTTTTTTCGGTTGTTTATTTAATTTTGCAGTTTTTTTTTTTATCACAGTTGAACATCGTTTTTTGATTTCTGTGTGAAGCTCTGGAATTGTAATTTGTCAGGTGTGTTTTTTCATGAAGTGTGATAGACACTTCTCATGCTGGACTTGAGCCATTCATTGTTATAGAGCAGGTTGCAAATTTGTGGTTTTGTACAGGAACCGAGTGTAAGTAAACTTGGGTATGTGTTAAAAAATAGGACATTCAGGAGCGTGTGCGTAACAAAGTTTGCATTATGTTATCTGTGTGTGGTGGTGAGGAGAAATAAACAATATGACTTCCACCCAGTAGTCTGGCTCCTGTGCCCCATGTGACAGCTTTCTTCTTCAAAGCAGTGCTTTTGGGATTATTTTTTAACAATGTTACAATTTAGGTCAGTTAAATTGAGGAAATTGTGAAATGTGCAGTGTAATTTAAACTTCACCTTAAGTCTTAAAAAAGGGTATTATTTAGATATCAAATCCAGCATAAAACAACAAAAAATATGCAATGCATTGTCTGTAAATTATAGTGCTGGTTTTTATGTCTCTTTGCCAGTTTTGGTCTTTTCCTTTTCCTTTGTGTTTTTTTCTGGTCTGAAAAGGAGCCTTACTTTCTAAGACAAATCGCTTGTCTCAGAAAAACAAGAGATTTTCCCTTTGAAAAGTTTTACACTGACCATTTGTCAATTCATTTTGAGAATATTTTAAACCTGGTTGACAACCAAGGGTTTAAATAATAATGAAATTCTCAATTTTGAAAGTATTGCTGATAGGTATTCACTGTGTATGCTTTATTGATGCTGTTTTGACAAAGTTTATCAAATGTTTCCTGCTGCTACTTCAAAGCTACAGGTAGAGCCTAGAGAACTAGTGGCAAGTTAATTTTGAAAGGAAAAAAAAAAAAAAAAAAAAACATACTTTTTTTTTATCAAATATGATAAAGTCTTCAGTTAGTTATCTTTAGCTTAACTAGCAATCGTTCCACACCCATAATTTCAGAACTGATATATTAAAGACCTTTGAACTTGTACTGTTCAAATCTTATTTTTTGATACTGGCGAAACAGCAAGCCTTGTCATGTTTGCAAAGTTGTTGCATCACACTGTAAGCAGCACAAATATCACTGTGCATGCAAGCCAGAGTTACTAAAATAAATTCACTTTTCAAATATATTTAAATGTATTAAATGGGTCTGTAAATGTCTGCAGTGTGGTAATCCCTCCAAATGTCTTTGTTTTACTGCATTGGTTAACTTGTTGCTGTAAATAGTTTTGTTTGTATTTCTTTAGAGTGGTTTACTGACAATAAACCCCCTCTTCAGTTACAGTAAATAGTTGGTATTAACACAGTGTGCGGTATCCCACAATATTTAGAGAATATGATCAGTTTTATTTGTGTCCCGAGAATACTATTCTTTTTAGTAAGCTCATTCTAAAGTAATTGCTGCATCCAAGTTTTAGCACCCCTATTCATTGCCAAGCTAGTGGATCTAAAAACTTTTATAGTTAATAAAACTGAGGTAACTGTGGTCAAACAACTTAAACTCTTTCAATTGTCACATAACAAGCTACTTAGAATAATAATTACCCCCTTTCTAATTGGACTATGTTTTATTTAAACAGTAGAAGTTGAGTTCACTTTAATGTCGACAGCAAATCTCCACGGATGCCAGAAAAGACATTAGCAGTGGAGTGATTTATTGACTTTCCTCAACTAAACTTATTATTTTTGCATTTTTTTTTTACATTTCTGGGGTGATTTGTATGGAAGTCAAGACCGGGTGGGGCTAGACATAAAGGGAATGTAGTCTGATAATGAGAGTATTAAGAAACTGTGGCAGGGGGTGAGCTGTGCATGTTTATGTGTGTGCCGTGCTTTGGGTAGAAGGGCAGGGGGTGGGGTTGAGAGGTACAGCCTAATCCCTGAGGAAAATGTGGAAGAAATTAATCTAAATTACAAGGATGAAGCTAGTCTGGAGTCTAGGTCTGGAAGGGATACAGAGGGAAAGGGAGGAGGGTGAGTGGGGTCGGGGTGAAGATCATTGCTCCTATTCTGCTCCGTCTTCATGTTGTTATTCTTTTCTTTTTTTCCCTTTCTCTGGGAATGAGGTGGCCTGTTTTCCTTCCTTTCTGACTTGACACGCCTTCCTTCAACATCTTATGTGTCGATTTCTTACCAATTACTCAGCACTGTAGTCACTACGGGTACCGAGAGAATCACTGAGACCGCTCAGCACAGACCTCCTCTCCTGGTGCTCTCTTCTCACAGACAACAGATGTCTTGGTTTCTCAGGGAACATGTGTACATTTGCTGGGCTCCTGCGAAAGACCCCCCTCCACCTCCATCCCACACCTCAAAAAAAAAAAAACGAAAAAGCATTTTCTCGTAAACTGGTTCCCAGCACTTTAGGCAAACTGCAGAAAGCCTGGCAGTTAACGAGGCTCTAATTTCCAACTACCAAATCAAACACGACTAAAATCAAAACACGGTCTTCCTCCTCATTCACCCTCTTCCTCCTCATTCACCCTGACACAAAGGCAGAAAAATGGCAACATATAGTTGCTGATGCTCACCCTATCTAATGAAAGGCATCTGGCTTCTCCAACTCTAAAACACCATACAAGCGGTTCTTGTTCACTTTGGTTTTCAGTGCAGTAATTAGAACAAGCTGTTTGGGAAACGAACAGGCCTGTAAACACAAAATATACTGTATTTTACTCTCGGTGATGTTTACTGGTTTACCAAGGGCTAAATCATGAGCATAAGGGTTGGATAAAAAGACCCTGTACATGTGGTCTTATTGGTCACTCTGAAGTTTGCCTCCCCAAAATGTTTCCGTGGATCAAAAGACAATAGACAAGTCTTGAGGAGAAACAGTTACGTTACTCCTCCTAGTTGTTTTTGCTGTAAATGGGATTATGGCTAAGTCAAGGTTATTGATCTGTCTTTGTGTCCAGGATTCCAGAGTTGGGATTTAATCATCTGTGGTCTACATATGGCTGATTCCCAAGGACAGTAAATTGAGGCTGTGTATGTGTGGCCTAAAAAACAGACAGAGTGACAGGAGGAACTGAATCCAGTTGGTGGATAGTGAAAGACAGAAACTTAGAAACCTGTGGCCGTTACTGTGTAGTATCTTTCTTAAATAATGTGCACTATGTGTGCAATGCTGCTGGTCTATACCTTAAAAGTCATTAGAACCTTTTGAAAGCATGTCATTAAAGTTCATGTTTATCTGCATGAAAGAGAAGAGATTTCTTTTTGAAAAACTGCGTAATATCTGAACAAACCAAATTTGGTCTCTTTATCTGGTTAAATATCAGAGAATATTGTATCTTGTTTTAATTTTTAACATGAATATCAATATGGTTATTACTATATTCCTATATTGTTGAATAAATGTGGTGGGTGCCACATTATTTTGGATTTTACTTCTAAAACTTTCAGAATAACCGGTACTTATTAACCAAAATCAATGAATTTTCAATATTTATCCACAAGACAATTTGTGCATTTTCTACTAACCAGACTCTCCATACCCACCTTTTCACCCCTCAAACAAATGTTCAGGTATGCATTTTAGGTTATTTTAAATGCAACTTAGCTCTGTTTCACTCATTTCATTTTTACATACAGACAGCATCATTCTGTTGGCTCAAAATTAAATTATTTTCTTTCTTTATCCCAATAAGAGACGACATATTTTTTTTATTTTGTACTCTTACATACAAACATTTTTCTCTTCCATTTTGGGTCATCATTAGTTATTAAATGCAAAAATACATGATGATTTCGATTTAGGTTTTGTCACTTTGACCGGCGGAGGCTCTGCGTTAAAGAAGGAAGTGAGGCAACAAATGTCTTTGAGGTGGATTTATTTGGGAGCTCCAAGTCTTCATTACACCAACACCTTTTCTAGTGAAACAAAGAAGCTGACATTTATACCTAAGGCAAGTTCCAACACTGACACCAGGTAAAGGGGTGATCAAAAAGAAAAGACAAACAAACACTACTTACACAAACCTAACAATAAATAATCCAACAAATATTTACATGCATGCAAATTATTAAACTAAACTAATCTAAGGTCAATCAAAACTAAATATAACTAAATATAAATCCTCAGAGTATTCCCCCTCCTAATGGAAGCTGGTATGCTCCAGGAGCATTCGTCTCCCTCTCTGCTCCACCTTGCTGAGACACACCCAGAAAGGCAAATACTCAATTAACTCAAATTGAACTAATCTAAATCAAAACAAACTGACATTTTCCCCCACATTCTCTGAACAGGAAAGATGGCCAGTCTCCCTACCCAAAAAGAATGTTCACCAAATGTCACCATGTAACTGAAATAAAGAACTGATACAAAACACATTTGAACTGAAAACAACATAATATCAATAATCAACATGGGATGGAACCCCTGGTCTCCATCACAGGTTTATAATGTCAAATTAGTATTAAAGCACAATTCCAAAGGTTTTTTTTAATTTGTTTTTTATTAATTAATTAATTTATTTTTTTGTTACCATAAATCATAACATTAACTGGAGATTATAAACTGTGTTAAGTATTAGTGTGTGTTTGAAGAGTTGTTCATCTTGTGTGCCTGTATGTTGCTGTGTGACGTACTGGAGACCTGCCAAGACGAGACCCCTCCTCTCACTTACTGAAAGCTGCAGACAGGAACCAGCACCTGCACAACCCTGCACCCGATTAAACAGATATCAAAACTAAAGTAAATAAAAAACAGAAAACTCATCACAGAACAAGAATGACCACGGTTAAAAATATGAAAAAAAATGTAACTGTCTGAACACATATCAGGACATTTGGATTTCTCAAACTCAGTTTCTTTAAGTTTTTGTTAATACTGATATTACCATTTGGAATAGTTTTATTTTATAATAAGGTATATATGTAAAGATTTAGATAGAGAACAACAAAACAAAAGCTTTTAACCATTTTTTATTACAGATACTCTCTCTTAGCACACCACGTCTGTGGAGAGCTACATTTTAGCTTACATAACTCATGAAGTAACATTTTTTAAAATCCTGGTCTTTCCAGAACTCAACAAAAACTCAGGTTTTGTTGTCAATTATGGCAAAAAGAGACATTTAAAAGCTTTTAAAATGATAATTATTACAACCAGGAAGACAGGGCTTTAGAGTATTCAAGTACTTTTGTTTTTGTGTTGTCTTCACTTCAGATTAGGAATCCCCAATGGAAGGAACCGGCCTCTATGGTTCAGCTAAAGGTAAAACTCATTACTCTGGTCAATGGTCCCTAACCAGCTGTACTTCATGGTTTAAGCTTTGGCCTCAGGCATTTCAACTTTTGACTAATAAAGATAGTGAAGCTTAAAATGAGACATGAAGATATATGGGATCCTGGGGAAAGCAGAATGGGGAGAGAATTGCAAAATAGACACAGTGTGAGAACAAGTCAAGACACAAAAATACAATTCAGGAAGCTGTTATATTTTTCACTACAAGAAAAATATATGTAATACAGTAAAACTACCATACTATATGTATGTCATAACCACAGCGACATAAGCATAGAAAACAGCCAACTGAAAAGATACATATCTACCGAAACAGGAGAAAATAGTAAACATGTGAAGCCAAGGCTGCACTGAATGGATTTCTTTGACAACAAATGCTTCCAGTATGGAGTGAATCATTGTAAAACCGCATTCATTTCCTGCCTGTGTTTATCCGCAGAGGGATGAGATACAAAGCTGTCCAGACTTGTTTGCAATGTGCAGGATAGGCTAAAGAGAGAGGGATATATGCTCTTCTCTGACAAAGAAAAGCCCACATTTAAGTAATGTCACACTTAACTGAAAAGAAGTTTGACAGGCCGCTTAATCCTACAAATTATAGCCAAAAATGAGTTGCAGTAGCAGTATCAACTGATAGTAAAAAGAAATCTTTAAACTCTTCTGTTTGTCTTGCAAAATTTGAGAGAATTACTCCTGAATGATTTAATCACAGAACAACAGTTTTCTACTTTACTCTTTCCTCCCTCTAAAGCAATTTATCTCGGCCGTGTTTGGCATATGGCAGCCGCAAACTTGCATGCCTCAATTACGTTGGATGCTATTGTGTTAGAGAGAGGGGGAGAAAGGCAGTGATGTTTACAGTACCTACCCATGGCATCCGGCCACGATGCAGTTGTTGCATAAAGAGGGAAGGGGGTGATGAAAGGTGTCAGTGTCCCTTGTCAGATCAGTGTACTTCTCCTTTAAACAACAGAAAGTGGGAAACAGTGGGAGGAGGAAAGTGAAACAGCAAAGCTATTTTCTCCTCTGTTGTCAGACTTTTTACAAGTGTTGGCGATTGAGGCAGAATTTAACGTAGCTTCTTGGACCTCTCAAATCACAACATTTGACTGACTAGTTTTGAATACCGGAAAAAAATGGAAGAATGGTTAAAATTCTGTGAAGAACGCTGTAGTCCATAGTCAGTGGCGTGCCTTTATACAGATACTTGTGCATGAGACAGAAAAAAAGAAAAAGTGAGTGAACACATGACAGAGGGGTGTTTGTATATACACATGCACCTGCCCATCTGGGATACAAAAAAAAGAGGGGAAGCAAAAGCGGTTTGACTGCTGTGGACAACGGTTCTGCTGATGCAACCACTGCTGAAAAGAGAGATCCCAGATGTCAGATGTATGAGGGCGATAAAGCTCATATCTCAGCATGTTTATACTCAGAGAACTGCTGCTGTATACTATCTGATTGTTTGGTGAGAAACAGAGGTGTCTCTTTTAGAAAATCTTCCTGTTAATGGACACAGTGCTCTTTATTCGAAAATAACTGAAAGGCTTCACCTACTGTATCAAGGTCATAGTTGGTGAAATGCATGATATCACATTGAAATGATGGCCTTTTAGTTGTTTTACATGGACAGATAAGAAACGTAACCCTTGAAATCAAAGAAAGAAAAATAAGCAAGATATACGATCTGAGAAGAATCACAATCGAAGTGTTTACCAGAGCACTTACGTTCAGTTCAGTTCAGTTCAGTTCAGTTCAGTTCAGTTCATCTTTTCTAAGCATCTGATACTGCAGCACATGCAATGTGATCTCAAGCTAAGCCAAGCCTCAACTTATGATGAACACATTTTTGGACACTGCGTGATATCAGTCAACATTGCTACTTGGAGAAACAGTCAAAGACAAATTTAGAATTAGGATTATTATACTAGTAATTGTTGTAATATTATTCATAATAATATGTGTTTAAAATAATTAAAATAATAATTCTAATGTAGGTATGATTGTTTTATTAAGATATAGATTTTTCTTTCTTACATTAAATCAAAAATAATATTTTTCTATTTTAGATCAGCTAGAATTACCAAAATTGTTTACATTTATTAAATGGCAGATTACTAAGAGAAATCTTTTTTTTTTTTAGACTTTTTTTTTTTTAAACTTTCTTCATATTGGGAAGTTCACAGTCTGTTTTCTTAAACATTTGGACATCATTACCTGAGCTGAAGTTGGAAGCCCTCCTTGTCTCATCCCTAAGTTTTATCTCCCTCCACAGACACTCTGTCGGATTCAACTTGAGTTGTGTCATGTTCGGTTCTAGTCTTCGTACCCACATGCAAGAACACAATCAGGAGAAGGATTTGAACAATGATAAAGTTTAATGAAAACTCAAAGTAGAGAGGAGAAGGGGTGATCAGGATTCTGGGAAGGGAACCAGATTTTCAAACTGTCAACGAGAGGGAAAGTGGTTAGTGGTGGGTTCAAGGTTCGTGGGAATTTTCAATGCAGGCTGAAGGGGAGACGTCTTACGTTCTGGAGGGTGAGGCGGAGAGCCTAAACTTGTCGCGGAGGATGAGGGGGTCCTGATGCCGGAAGGCTGATGAGGCAGAGATCGTTGGAGGGCGGATCAGGTAAGTACTTGCTGCGGGGAGACGGAGGCACTGGTGGCCGACGGGGTCCAGGAGGAAAGTTTGAGCTTAACTTCTTAATATTTTGATCAAACACAAATATTTTGAATACTCCAACGTGAATACTGACATTAATAATAAATTTGAAACAGAATATTAAATTGGGTGGAAGGCAAACAAAAAAAATGGCAAAATTACACTGTATTTTAAAACTAACTAAAAATATTAATCTAGTTTCTCTACCAGGAGAGAATTCACACATGCACAGAGGAAGAACACACACTCCGTGCAGAAAGACCCCAGACCAGGATTAAATTCAAGGGCTGTTTAACTGCAAGTCAACAGTGTTACAAACTGTGACAATATCCAGATTCTAAAAGAGAGAATACATGAGAACGTTTTAAAAGATTACTGTCTAAAGAAAAATCTATAGTTCAAACACAAATATATTTTAAAATTAAGACAACACACCTTTTCTGAACCAAACAAGGAGTAGAACTTGTCAAAGATCCTTAGCAGCAAATCCTTCTGCGTATGTGTTTTTTATCTTTACATGCACAAATGAGTGTGAATAGGACCATGAGTGTTTGATTACTAAATTTTGTGTTGGTGTGTAAGTTGCTATGTATGCATGCATGAGCTCATGTCGATGTGTTTGCTTGTGTGTGTGTGAGCTTAGTTCTCATTTAGGTCTTTGTCCAAACAGACAAACGTCGGTATCTAGCAGAAGGTGAAAAAAGTGCAGCTTGAGAGTATCAGTCTTGTTCTGACACGTCTCTTCATTTTTCTGCAGCACACAAACATGGCTGCACTCTCAGCCTGACAGAAGCAGCACTTATGCCACCAAATGATCAAATTCACGCTGTTGCTTTCTAAGCAAAAAACATCCATGATCAGAAATCTTTAAACTTTGTGCAGTGCTAAAACAACCCACAAGAAAACCCTACACCTTTAATCAGTTGGTAAAAACCCCAAATAAGTTTTTCAACATAAAACAGAATAAAACAAGACCAAAAATAAGATTATATGTACAAACCTTCCCAAGATGAGTGTCCTCATGAATAAGCTCCACCTCCTAGCCTCATGCAGACAAAAATACAACCACCATCAAATTCCACCATGATGTTGTAGTGATGTATAATTTTTTTTTGACCCATCCTTTATGTTGTCACTCATTGTTTTGATTGACTGTCAGATGCTCCATCTACCATAATGCCACCAGTTATGCCGTCTTGTGATTTTCTTGATAGTTTTAACTGGAATAATTTTCTTACTCATCACTGGTCTTCGTATGATACTATCTTATGCTAGCATTAGCCTAATTAATTTTTTTTCATGGAGTTTAAAATTATTCATGTATATTGAAGTTTTTGTGGTAGCATTAAAATCATAAAGCTGTTGTATTTGTATTTATAATGTATGGAAAAACGTCAAGAAAAGTAATGTACAGACCCATTGGAAAATCATTGAAAAGTTTAATTAAGTAACTCAATTTTCCTAGTGAAACACATATAGATTACTTAAGAATTGACTGACATATTAAAGACAGACTAATGATACATATTGTACACATATTTATACATATACTTATATGTATACCTCTGCATATATACATTGGTTCCCTTTACCGCAATGCGCCATGCATAATTCCTTTCAGTAAATTAAAGCAAGCGTTATAACATCACATGTCCAACAGTTATTTTTCTTCGGGCAGTACCTTGAAAGACAGGATGATCTAATCCTAAAACTCTTACTGCATATATACATTCATAGTTATATATAGTTCATCTGACCAATAAATTGTGAGCAGCTCTTAAATATTTGGACTGTTTTAACATACATCTACTCAGTGCCACTGTTGCACAGTCTGCCGCCTGTGGAGCCAGATGTTCTTGCTGACTTGTGATCAGATCCCACCAGTGCTTTGAAAAGTCAAAAACGGTTGAAATATTCTCTTCCCCCACCCCCCCAGCCCCCCTGCTCAAGACTGAATCTTGCCAACTCTTTCTCTTCCATGCAATTAGTGTTCTGAAGAGATGCCATGATAGAGACATTGATTCTATCTGGGCAGAGCAGCAAAGGCAGCCCAGATCATGAGGTTAGATTTCCTCAGGGCTTCCCCACAGATGCATAAATTATGCCAAAGTATGAATTACAGTTCCACAAAATGTTGAGGTAGTGACACTATAAAGACCAGTGTAAGAGTTAATTTAAAGCTTAATGCTGAATCAGACTGTGGAAGTATGTAACTAGAATGCACTGCATTCAGATGTAACATTTCGATATGGTAATGGTACATGGACTGTACTTGTGTGGCGCTTTCCAGAGGTGAGGAGTTGGACCCAAATGTTCAGAGACTTGTGACTTGACTTGGATTTTTACACCTTGAATTGGACTTAAATCTGTTTTCCTGAAAATACTTGACATTTTGCACAAAATCTAAAGCTTAAGACAGATATTATTTGAAAAGTGCACACCATTAATTGATTTCACTTATTTTAATGAATACCAACGGTCTTTCTGTTTCTCCACACTCTGTATGTATGTGTGTGCGAGTTGCAGCAAGTTATTTTAGAATGACTTGTTTTCTACTTTGTAAGTTAGGTTGCATATATTTTAGCAATACAGATTAAAAACAGGGTCTGTTATTTACATTTAACATATTATTGCAACATTGTTAAAAAAAAAAAAGACTAGAAAGAACTTGAAATTCCAAGTTTAAGACTTGGGTTTTGACTCAACAGTTGCCTGTCTTGACTTGATACTCATTAACTCTTGGATCAACTTAAAAGCTCTTAGATCAACTATTCTCTCTCACTATATTCTAAGATTTTTGGTGCATTCAACTTATTCTTATAACCTATGCTACTTTGAAGGAATTGTGTTCACAGCGTTTGGACCAACATTCCTATATATACTCAAAGAGCCTCTAGCAGAGCATGATATACAGTGATCAGTAATCACTAGTCATAACAACAACAAAAAAAAGTATGTTACTTCTGAAACTGTCAAGTTAAACCAGCAAATCTGATGACTCTGACAGTTTCCACTATCTCCACCCAACTTGTGTGCACTTTACACAGAATCAAACACGCCCATTCCTTTCTTTGCTCAATATCAGCAGACAAATTGGCAAATAAACCCTCTTCAGGTGAAAAACTCTCTTCAGATACAGAACTTCTGCTGAAAGCTTCCGCCAAGACGCTACTAGTAAGAAATGGACAAAATTATTCAAAGTTTGCTTGATTGAAGCTAAAGCTTGATTTTTTTATAGAATATATTACTCAAGTCTTTGGATACATAATAGTATGCACAGTTTACAACACAGCTAATTTAGTTGTTTTGTTCAATGTAAAGTTAAAAGTAAAACATTAGCAGTGAGATTTCAAAAACTACTTAGATACTTAAAGTAAAAAAAAAACAAAAAAAAAAAAAACAGTAACACTTTATTTGAAGGGGGGTGAATAAGCCTGTCATGACACCGTCATAAACATCACATGACACCTGTCATGGACATGAATAAGCCTTCATGAATATTTATGACTGTTGTCATAAAGTGTCATTCGGTAAATTATGACACTTTTAATACAAAGTTGACATCATTCAAAATGTCTTTGTTATGACAACTTGACATTAACCAGGAAATCATTACTGTTTAAACTTTACCTTTAATAACATAAATTTACCTAATTTTTAAAGTGCAATCAGTAATACTTTTATAACAAATTTATATTAGTAATGATTTCTTGGTTAATGTTTGTTATGACAAAAAAAATACAATCCTAGAACTTTTCCCACGTTTTCTTTATTCCTTAAGAAAATCAACATAAAGAACATAACGACATAAAGGATCATAATTCATGCACGAAAGGGATAAAGTAATCCGGAAAACACAGCTGTCCCTGTTGCTCTGGACCAACACTTCCTCGTCTCTGTCTTCGTGTGGCCAGCGACAGTTGAAATTGAAAAGCAGCTGTTGCCATTCATCACCTGCTGCATACACACACTCACAATTCCAGATACACAGGTAAAGGTGAGTACAGAGAGCAACAAGCAAACATAGCTGGTGATTTCCCTCTGCTCAATCTGCTCTGTCACTCTACACAAAGCAGATATGAAGCAGTGTGCTTTATAACACACATACTTATATATACTTGTCTGTGTGTGTTAATGTTCATGTGTGCGTGGGTGTGTGTGTGAGTATTTTGGGCTGAAGAGCTCCATGCACACACATTTACATCCTCCAGGCATTGGGAGTCATCCTGGGAATATTTATCTTTGCTGGTAATGCAAAGAGGCAGCCAACCTCTAATCTGGCCCTCAGTTATTTTCTCTGAAATCTCTGAATGGGAGGGGGGAAAAGGGGATGATAGGAGAAAGGAAGAGGAAAGATAGTAAAGCCTGTGGGGAAGGATGCAATTCTCAGAAATTTTGGAGGATGGAAGAACAATCAATGGGAGAGACTCTTCTTGTCCAGTTCAATGTCTGTCATGTGAATGTGGGATTTATAGGTGTCTCTGCACAGGTCCTTTGAGATACACACATACAAGCAGGTCAGAAAGGGATGTCCTTTGGCTAAGTGATGAGACTTATTAAGGGGCCTTGTGTTTTGAGAATCTACGAGTAGGGGTGATGTAGGTGTGTGCGCTCCCTGTTTCTGGATGTAAGTGTGGAGCAGTGGCAGTGCCCTGCAGGCTGAGCTGGATCTCTCAGTGTGCGGGCTGATTCGAAGTGAATGGCAGCGTGCCGTGTGGCTCCATCGCGGCCAAATAACTTCTGACACTCCTCGCCTTGTTCTTTGATGTCTGAAGAAACAAGGCGACAAAGACACATAATGCCATACGTGGGACACCAACATTAATTTTGTCAATAACAACACACATGAAAAGGTTTAAAATCTAACATGAACAATTTGACAAGATGTTTCAAATGGTAACTAAAGTGTCTACCGGTGGTGAATTAAAAAATTTTAAATAAAAAATATGATGCTCTGGTCTCTCACAAAGCAGGAGAATTAGAAATGGTCTATTTGCACCCTAATCTTAGCTAGCTAGCGTTTTGAGAAAGGGACAATCATGGGAAAACACATCTGCAAAACAAACAGGCAAGGATTACGTGAAATGTGGGCCTCACTGTGTATGCATTGTCTAATTGGTAAATTACACATGCACAAACTTTTTGTCTGGCTGTCAGTGTGAAATCATTTTGAGTTTGTTTGATCCCATGCAGTGTCTCACACACAGTCTGCTTAAAGTTGCACTTGTCATTACCTGAGGTAGAACAAGGCAGAGTTTTTTTCCCAAGTCCAAAATCAGCACACCCATCTCCCAGAAAACCTTCAAACTCCTGATGCTTTCCACAAGCTTTATGGAGATTGTGATTTTCATTTCCCTGCATGACCTGGAACATGCCCACAAAGCACAACTACTTGCTTTAATGATGATAGCATCACTGTGTTTCAGTAAATTCACCTGACATAATATGCAAAAGAAAAAGGCTGCTGCATACCACCTCAATCAGTTCACAAGATAATTTGTTGCTGCTGATACATTTTATGACAAAGAAGCCAAAGCAGCGTTTTAAGGGCAGAAAGTAAAGCTCTAGAAACCATTTTCTGTCATAGAAATCCCTCTTAGTTTAATAGGCTTGAGTTGTGGTTTCAGACAAACCTCTTTTTTGTGGTTTAAAAAGTGAAGACACCTGGTCTGGGAATCTTTTTAGCCACTGTCAGACGTTTAAAAATGAAAAAAAAAGTCATTACTAATACTTATTGTAGCTTCTCATTTTTGTCCATCAGCTGATGGTATGAGCTAAACATCATAGCTGCAAGTTAATCTTACTTTTAATAGTAAAAAACAGAATAAAGTAAAACGTTTTTAAAGAGTTTTTGTTTGTATTTTTTCCCCCTGATTTAAAGATGGATAAATAAACAAAACTTGAAATTAGAAAAAGTTTTTCCATGTAACCGAATCCTCGTACACAGAGCATGGAATTAAAAACAGTGTTGCGGCTGGTGGTTGATGGTTGATTTATGGTGTGGCAGCGTGTCAGTGATGAGAACTCCAAGGTCGGCAGGCTGATTATTGTGTCACATTCACAACCTAGAAGGGCGAAGAAGGATTTTGTGAGGGATCCAAACAATAGTTTTGCTTTTTTGATGGGCAATTTGGTGGTTTTGGATTAAGTTGAGTCTCAAGTTTCTCATTCACTTTTATACAAACATATTGTGCAACAGGCTTTTGAAGCTAAATATAGTCAGGACTTATATGATGTAACCTGTCTGCTTAAACAGCAGTTACAAACCTTTGTGGAGAAAATGCACATTAGATCTTTACTAGGACACTTCTGCACTTTTACGCAGACTCTTCGAAAGCCAGTGCTTACAAAGCAGCTGGATCCATACCTGTTGGTTGATTTACCAGCAGCGTGAAGAAGATTAGACATGTGTGTGTGTTCTCTTTCAGTCATCAAAATCTTTTAACTGTAATCATTGAACCGCTTTCCGAGCAGAAGATTTCACTTTCTTTATGAAGTCTGTTCATGTGTGAAAGACAAACTTTGCATATGGCAGTAACTCCCTGCTAAATTAAACATACACTGGTTGAGTATCTGTGTGTGTGGGCCATGTGTTTTGGCCGTATTGTGTCAGTAGATATGAAGTCATTTTTGATATTTTGAGTAGTAAACAGCAGCATGTTCTTTTAGAGCAACTGACTTTCGCACACTTACTCACAAAGCATCAGTAATACTACATGCAATCCTTGGAGATATGGTTGGCAGGAGCATAGCTCTCTAGTAAGGGCTCAGAAGTTAATGTGTTCCAAAACATGACTATTTTCCTTGTTCTGAAAGCCAGTTGCTGACCAAAATGAAAAATGAGAATCCATGGACACTTTCCTGAGTCATAAAATCTCAGAACTGTTAGCATACATACACAAATAAATCTCTGGAATAGCAAGGGGGGAGAAAGTGAAAATGAGTGTCAACTCATGTGATTTTACATTTGTGGAATCCATTTGAAATATGACATTGCTGTTGTTCCAGAAAAGAAGACTTTTGATGATTGATGACTGCATTAATCTTCAATAATACATAACAAAATGCTTCTGGCCTTTTCTATTGATGATTAAAATTGATATTAAAGATTTTGTAAAACTTCAAATTAGTCCATACAGCAGTTGTTATTCCATTATAAACGTTTGACTAAAAAAAATACATTTAAATCAGAGGTAGCAGTAGACTTTTTCTTTGTCTGCCATTTGGTCTGAAAAAATTCCAGTCACAATATATTTTTACTCATCCAATTTTAAAATAATAATAACATACCAACTGCATCTAACTTCATTCAGTTGAATTAGTATTCAGTCTAAACAAGTAGCTGGATAATCAACATTGTGCCATCACACATCAAGCAGATGGATACATGCAACCATTTTTTTCAGCAGAGACAAAAATCACTGACTGTGGCCCCATAAACAATAACATTAAAAAATAGAAGTTAAATAATAGAATTTAAATTATGAGCGATTCACCTGCTTCATAATCTCACAACTTCTCTTGATCCACATGGAACTAAATTATGCACCTGTTGTGCTCAGTCAAATTTGTCAAGTGCTGCAGAGGTTATTGCCATGAGGTTTCGGACATTTGCCTCAGGCAGGTGAGAGTTTTGATGTTGATCTGGAGGCTGAATCCATGCTCTGTTGCCACACTGGAGCCTGGAGTTACAAGTACCATTCAGTCAATGTTTTGAAATCAGGGAACATTTCTCCAGTTGAAGTGATCTGATATGAGTAAGACTCTGAACGAGGAGTTTCCCAATCCCACAAGGCCTGGTTTCACTGGGAAAGAATCCAACAGGATGCCCAAACTTTCACCTATCTGGAAAGGTTTGTTTTCCTGCCTACTATTGCTTTGGCTATTTTTTTATGGAGGAACTAAAAGTAACCAAGTAAGCGGATATAAAACACTCTTAAATTCTGTTTCCTTCTTCACTAACTTTTCTAAAACTCAAATAATCCCACTTTTTTGTTGCAGAAATCATCTTAATGGAAAATAACCACATTATATCATGTGGAAACACACTGAAACATTTGAAACTCTTAATTTAATCCTGTTTAATCAACATATTATGCAAGAATGATGTATGTGTTGTGGTGCAGCTCAGGGCAAATTACATTCTTGTCTCTTTTAGTGAGTATCACTAAGACAAACACTATACTTGGCTGCCCTTCCCTCTGGCCCACTGTAACCCATCTCAGCAAAGCAGACAAAAGAGACAGAGAAGGACAGAATTGAGACAGAAGAAGGCCTAAGCAGAAACTGAAGAAGAGGGGAAAAAACTTTCCAAGAAAAAAAGTACTACTGAATACCCCACCATTCAAATCTAAAATAATGATCATAAATTGTTTCAAAAAAATGAAAAAAAAAAAAAAAACCTGGACTGTCAAACAAAGTGGTTACCACATAATGGGAGACATGTGGTACTTTAAGGGATCATTTCTATTCTCTTGATATCATTGTCAAACACGCTCTGTCCCCCCACACTCACGTATCCCTCCAGCCTTCTGTCCTTACCTCTCTCCCTCCTCTTCCACACTATAAGCCCTTGGCTACACAGACGAGCTCTGTGAGGATTAATTAACCAATTAGTAGTGGAGCCTTGGGAGACGTTTTGGGGGTCCCTTTGTTGTCATTACACTCACATACACACATTGAGAGAAATGCAAGCTGCAGTTGGGCAGTGTTGTGAAAGCTTAGACTAGCTGGAAGATGCATCACTAGCAGCAGCATTCATCCACTACCCCGAAGTGAATCAGTAGGTGAGTAACCTTTTAATTAAATTATCATTATGATCCTGATGTCCACTGTTTCTGTGCTGCTAACCCCTCCCCTCACTTTCTTTATTTTCCTTTAGGTGCTCCCTAATTAAATTAAAGATGGAGTTCTATAATACAAATTAAAAGACTCACCATCCACTCGAGCATGCAATTATTTTCCTTACAGAGATTAATGTTTATTCCATCACTCCACGTAACAGGCTTAACATTATATCTGAAGGTAATACTTAAAATGAACATCCCTCTACCAAATAATTATAACTTTTAAGGTGTCTATGATTTGGAAAATTATATATATGGGTATATCATAGGACAAAAGAAAACAAAACAAAACAAAACAAGGATTTAAATTGCAAAGTAAAAGATACAGCCACATTGTGACACATTACTTTCAGGTTTTAAAGGTTGATATTTTTCTCCCTGTTTTTTTTTTTTTTTGTCTCTTTTTGTTCAAACCTTTTTGCAAAAGACTGACAGAATCAGCAATACTTTGAGACTGAGGGCCATGCAATACTACAGTGCAGTATGCTGTGTGTCAGTGCTGACTGGCCTGATTAGGACAACACAGCAGATGACCACAGACACAGCAGGGGAGGGAAGATGATGCTGAAGACAAGACCAGACAGCATTCCCGTCCCCTTTTCCCCTTCTTATCATTTCCTCATTGGTCTGTTCACTTGACCAGCCATCAAAGCAGATTGCTATGCTAACACACAAAGGATGGTATGGGATATGATCATTAAATGATTGTCTGACATCTTGGTTAAGACATTTAACCTTTGTAGGACCTCGATGACAGACAAAGTCTCTGGTGCATATGACCCCCCCCCACAAAACACTTATGTACTTAACAGGAACCCCAGGGCTAAGTTATGAAGCTCTGTTACACAGTTTTCAACGATTATGTCCAGGCCAATGCACATCTTATGGCACTATAAGCATTTCTAAAGCTGGCTTGTTTATGTCTCACCCTAAATATACTTCTTCTGTTATATGTTTTTTTATGCTTTAAAGCAATTTGAGGTTTTCCGCTTTGCATCTACTGAACATGATACTTGTTTACAAAGACTGATGGCTTTAGTACATAGGCCCAAGTTTCAGTTTTAGCGTGGGTCCTTTTCAACATTTTTCAACTGTTTTTCTGGCTTTCTATGTGTACTCATATTCAATAAGGATAAATAATGGAACAAAAAGTAACTATTGCATGTTGACACAATATAGCAAATAATAGAATCTGTGTAATTTATTATTATTATTATTATTATTATTATTATTATTATTATTATTATTATTATTATTACTTAA
>NW_006800182.1:354326-366712 GCF_000485575.1 Poecilia formosa | reverse complement strand
TATTTATTTATTTATTTATTTTATTTTTTTTTTTTTTTCAAATTATTTTTTAGCAAACATTGTATAAGAGGAGTTTCATTGTACTTTTATTCAGCCAGCTGAGCTTTTGCTGTGAGCAGCAGTGGCTGTGGTCAAAAAGTCAATTCAAGAGCTGTCTAGACAAAATCTAAATTAACTGGAAAAAGTGCTGTCTAAACACTGTATGCTGAAATCACTGGCTGGCCATAAAAAAATAGGTCAGTTAAAGCTACAGATGTTTCTCTCAGCATATTTACACAACTGAAAACAAGTAAGTAACTGAAACCTGCAATACAGAAACAATGGGTTTACAACTCATTCAACAATTTTTGGGATATAAAAAAATATAAAGTACTTACTGGAAAACTTATTGTTAGATTTTCTTGGGTGTATTTGAAATTTCATGTTGTTATAAAATATGAAGTTGCTTTTGTAAATGGCAAATGGTCTGACTTTATGAAGTCCAGAGGACCCTGAACCCCTTTGCACTACATTCAGACATTCACTCATTCACACTTTCTTAAGTGGGTTATAAATCCTTTTTGATTTATATGAAACTAGGTGTTGACATCACCAACCCATCCACATTCTGCTCAGATGTGGTTTTAAGTATGTAGGAGCTTGTTCAGCTCATCAAGAATGGCACTGATAAATTGCAGTGGCCTTTTGTGATGTCAGCACTGTATTGGAGCTATGAATGGAGCATACAGTGACAGTGGCTGTCATACAGTCACAGTGACGGCAACGTACTGCATCCATGAACTCCAGATTATCGGCATGTAACGCTATCAATAATGAAAAGACTCTTTTCTGGTTAGGGCCAGGACTTTAATGTGTTAATTTTGAATATGTAATGACAAAGATTTTAATGCATTTTTTTTTTTTGCATACAAAAATTACTGCCTGAATGAAAAATTATCTTTAAATGTCTGGTTTTGTATGAACTGCATCATATTCCACAGGCCATTTCAAAAATCCTTCAATTACTTTTTTTTTTTTTTGAATAAGGAAATTAAACAAAATGTAAAAGATCAGTGCAATAAAAACAGATAAGTAATTAATAAATGAAAATATTTAAAGATACATGTTTCAGTTCCTTTAACATTATCTCCTGTCCATCTGGTTGTGATCTCCTAGTGAGGGTGTAAATATGTGGAAGAAAAAAAAGTGTGTGTGAGTGTGGGGTAGTAGCAGTTTTACTGCATCCTGGTACATCCTGTCTTAATGAGACTCCACTTCTCTCTCTTCCCATCTGTCCACAGCAGGATTGGCTGCAGAAGGCCCTCTGTGTTGTAATGAATGCATCTTGAGTTTGCCTTGACACAAAACAATCTTATTTCAACATCATGCTCAGCACAGAGAAGGCTTGTCCATTTTTAATTTAGCATGTTGGATTATTTTACCGGACCGTGTTTATTTGTTCATTTAGATACAAACGACATTTCCCTTCCATCCAATTTAATGCAACAGGAAGGAGACTGACTCATCCTTTCTTATCCACACCCCTTCTCTGATGACCCCTTTCCACGGTACAGTCTCATTAGTCTGAACCGGAGAGGCTTGTTAACCCCGCTAATCAAAATGGGAACAAGCATAAAAGAGCTGGAGAATTTACTGCAAGGTCCAAAACTTCAAAGAGACTGGGAAGAGGGGGGCATCACCCAGTAGACTTAGAGTATGTCTGGGCATGTGTGATTGTTTTATTCAGAAAAAAAATGCTGATTAACTGGAATTAATTGGTTTTTGTAAAATAATTATGTATTTATAAATAATACTTTATTCCCTGGCTATTTTCTTTTACAGTTTTATGTAGATACAAATTTGACCCTCAATGTTGAAGTTTAACTCTCTCAAGCTACAAAATGAGTGAAAAGCAATAGGCTGCATAACTGCAGATACTGTGTCTAATTCCCACAGTTTTCAAAATATTATATGTGTAACAGAAGCATGCTGCAGCGCGCCCTGCTTGTATCATTCAGAAAGGGGCTGCCAGCGCGTAACTGATAGCCACCACCTCAACAAGTCCTAGTGCTGCTTTCAGGAAGTATTTATTTATAATAATCCGAAAAATGAGATCCAGGATTAGAGCATTAGTGTGCGCTCCAAATGTTCCATTCCTCTGTCACCAATCACAGCAGAAAAGGTAACTGAATTCTGAAAAGTTAAAAAACTCTTAATCTTCATGCCTGTGGCGCTTTTGCTGGAAGATAAAAGAACAAAAATACATTATCTAACATTATTTCCTTCTATATAATAAAAATCAACATAACAAAATATATTTCAAATCTGAAAACATTATTGTTTCTATTTGAAAACTTTGAATATCAGTCAGCACCCTCCTTCTACATCTCCTTCAAATCTATTCACATAACCGGGCGTGGCAGTCAACACTTGGCAAACTGCAAAATCCCAGAGGTGCAGAAAGCTACTTTGTCAAGTGGAACATGTAATCCATTTATTCAGTTGTGCATGTTTGTCTTTTGGAGCAGTTGTCTAACTTACACTGTGCTTGTTTGTTTTGTGTCATTTCCAATGTCAGCAAAAAACTTCTCTTTTTATATTATTCAAACAAAGTGAGATACCATGGTTTGGTTAAGTTGTCCCAGAGTGGGATTTGGCCCATTCCAGTTCATGGTCCACCACGATAGGTGGTATGAAATCTGTTAAAACCAGCCCAGTTGTTAGCATCTAAACCCTTGAATGTTTGAGATAGAACCAGAGATAGAGCAACAACTCTTCAAACATACTTAGAAGCTTCGCTAAAAAGTCCCGACTTATTTGTACAGGAGCTGATTGATAGAAATGCGAGCTCACATCAACACTAAGTTCACTTACAGTGCTGGGAAATAATAAATGCCCCCTCACAGATTCTTGTTGTAGCTTATTTGTGACATTTAAAGCTGCAGAATGTAACTTTTGCACAACTATGTTTATTAAAAGTTTCACATGTTGTGACAGTAATATCAGACAAATAATCTGTGAAAAGAGAAAGCTCCACCACTGCCTCCCAGTGCTACTAATGTCATATGAAGAAATGCACAGCTCCCAGTCAGTCAGAGCCATGGGAACTGTCTTAGCGCTGTCAATTAACCATGTGTACACTAAACTAAATGTGCTAATAGCAGAGAAACAACTTACGGAAATAGATTTATCTGCCATCATCGGATGTCATGCTAACTAGTCTGAGCACATTGGGGACATTGGATTAATTTGTTCCTAAAAAATCTGGGTTTTGTGGCTAGCCTTACAACCATTTGAGTTTTTTGTTGTGTGATTGTAAATATTGTTTTTCAAAGGGAAAGTGATAGATTGAGGTTTTAAGCTGAACGACTGACGTGATGCTGGCTTCTTCCAAAACTTCCCTTGGATTGGGCTTTTCTGTTTGTAGTTTGAATATTATCTCTTGCATGCTCAGGTTCACTAGCCTTACTCCAGCTTCACTCCATAATCTGAAAATCTGCATGCTAGGTTTATCTGACACTTTTAAATTCCTCTTTGCTGTGAGTGTGTGCATGCATGCTGGTATGTCCAAAGTTACTCTGTTATTGTCATGAGAAAACCTCAACTCCGCAAAAATTATGTGGTTCTGAGAAAAACAGAGATTGTTTTAAATTAATTAATAAAAACTTGGTTCCATTGATGAAAACACAAAAAATAGGGGGAAAAAGACTAAAAGCTTTATGGTGTCAGGACTACCTTATGTTTAGACAAGCACAAAAACAACACTATATGGACTGGTCAAACTTAGATTAATATATTTTAGACCTTTTATAAATATTTTAAACCATGGTGTGTGATTATTTTTTTTAAATATGGCATTTTCAAAAATGCCATATTTTATTGTAAAGTATCGTAAAGACTTTTAATGAAAGTTGCCTTCACTAAAATCTGGCCTTGTTTTATCACTTTTATCACTAAGTAGCACCATTTCTTATGTATTATCATATTCTGTAAAGCCAGCATGAGATTGTTTCATTGCTACGTGCTGTCTCAATGGAATCTACATGGGTTTAATACATTTCACTAAGTGGCTATCCCTTATCAGGTATGCTGCATTTGTTGAGATGAAGAAGTAGGAAGCATCACAGAAGACAGCCCAAGTGACTAGAGAGAATATGAAACAAGGAAACATTTTTTTACAGCCAAGTCAGAGTCTTGTGATGAAACCAGTGTTCTTTGTATAAAGGGTATCTTGTTTTCAACACTTGTCATGACTGGGACAACATTTAAGTGTGCTCACAGGACATGCAGGCAGGCATGTTGTTTTTTTAAGGTCCATGAAAAAAGCAGGTTATTGCTGCACTGGCTCAATAAAGGGGATGTTTCTAAAAGCAAATGGCATGAATGAATTGAAGTAATGCAATAACTCTCCATGGGCTACGTAATAATGAGGACAATTAGAACAAAGAAAGTATAGAACATTAAGCCATTGAAGCAATGAACCTCCTTCCATCATGTCGTCTTTTTGCAGAAAAAAAATAAAATAAATAAATAAATGGAGGTGGATGGGGCGAATCCTGTTATTGCACTTGTCACTTCGTGGCATGTCAAGAATGGCGAATGTATTCAAGCCCTTGGCAACGTGTGACCTTTTAGGGAAGCCCAAGCGCAGTTTCCCTAATTAACCCATCCTCTTCATGCACACAGACATTCGTGTCTACACACCATGACGCCTTCTTCATTAGACAGACATGGAGATCAACAGATTAGTTTAATCTGCATAAATGCAAATAGCCTACTTGAGTGTCTCGTTGTAGGGAGATGGTTAACACAGATGACAAATGTGTGCTAAATAAATTAGGTATTAATTGCCTAAACTTTTGTTTTTGTCATTAAAAGTCATAACTAAGTTTCTGATAAGAAAAACTAAATGCTTTCTAAATTGTATTTAAATGTCACATATGCATTAAAGTCCAAGTAAGGATTAAATAATTTAGGACAAAAGATTCTGGAGGTTCTTGTTTAGAGTCTAATTAGTACATTATAAACACACTCATTATTCTTGCAAATTAACCTAATTTGGTTGGGCTCTATCCGCCACTGAAACAGCCAGAGAGATACGGTGACAAGTCTGTGACAGAATCCAGGCGTGACAAACAGATCAGGGCTGTGTCTTTCTGCAGTTTTGCACAAAATCAACCATGAATAAAACAGTCTTATTAGACATGCAAAATAACTTAACACATGTTTACTCTCATACGCTCCACCGATAAAAACAAAAGAAAGTAATCTTAATGAATATCTCAATTGAATCTGTTCAAATGAATGATGAGATTCTGATTTATTTTAGCAGTGCAGAGAAGATATATTATAGATGTAAAATTAAAAGATTCTGAAGAATAAAAAAATATATATTTTGCAAAATTAACTAAAAAATATATGGTAAATAAGTTGTACTTGCTTGCCATTTTAGACAGATGTGAATTAACTGTATTCAGTGAATTGCGAAAATGTCACTGGCTGTATTAACTCATAGTCAGTTATACAAGGAAATGACACAAATTAAGATGTAAAAGGCCATCACAGACTTGGTGTAATTCTGAAGCCAACAAGGGTACTGAGAAAACCACACATTTATTGATAATGCATAAATAAATGCAGAATTTGACAGCATCACATATCAACATCACATAAACAACAACAACAACAACAAAAGAATGTCATTAAAGTAGAAATACTGGCAAATTATTGTTATTTCATTCTGCTTCATCATGATGCATAATGAAAGATCTTAAAAGATCTTTGATGTATTTTTCAATTGCTTTAAGCAGTTACAGTGAGACCTGAAGAAGCCTCATCTTAACAGCTTCATTGCCACATATTCCATTATCTGTAGCAGAGACCTTCTTGCCTCCCATTTAACAGGTTCTCTCCCCCCTCCTTAGTTTTTAAAGGCATGTTTAAACAAACACAGCTTTTTTTTGCATCCCCTGCCAGCTTCCCTTTGAGCACGGCACAGTGTGAAAAGGTGGAAGTGGGCTTTGACCGTTTGTTTGCCACAGCAGGGACAGGCAGCTCTAAGGGAAAAGAGTTAGTAAGGAGTAGTGTGTATGCTGACTGACTGCAGGATGGGCCTCCAGTGGATATGCGAGCTTTAGCAGCATTACTCAGAGGTTGAGTGGCAGCCATCCTGTCAGAAAATAGTTGTTCCAAGTTTACGCTTTTGAAACAGAGGCTCCGCCATAAAAGAAGGTAGGGCATTCCCTTCTCCAAACTCAAAGGAGAGTCTTCGTCAGTATGTGCCTGCACAATGGGTGTCCTAGTGTGATGGAAATGCAGCACTTGTCATGATCTGATGGATGGTCATTTCCTCCCGTACTATGCTGTCTGATTTTTCATGCTATGATCACATAACTAGGGGAGTTGAGTGGGAAAAGAGGGTTGTACCTAGCAGCTGAGCCTGCATGTTTTTTTTTTTGTTTTTTTTTTTGCTTTTTGTTTACTGAAAATCAGAACTGGAAAACTGCTTGCATACTTGTGATGCTCATGATACTCGTCACTAATATAATGTTTATTTTTTAGCAATTACTTACACCATTCTCAGTTGTAAGTCATGCTCTTCATGATTAATTTGGGAATAAGATGATTGTTGTTCCTGAATTTGTCAGCCTTCCTCCAGCCTTCCCTGTCCTCATCACATGGTAAGTGTGAAAAAAAGCATGAAAACCCTGTGATCTCACATGACAACAACACAAACTGACATAACAAGCAGTGTCTGGCACTTAAAGTGCCAGAAACAAGCCAATGATGTTTTCTTACAATTAATTTGATTCGCAGAGCTGACTGTATGCCGTTATGAGAATCCAACACCAGACCATGTGCATGTAGAAACCAAGCAGCCCTAATTAAAGCTGTTTGGTCATCATTTGTCATTGGAGCAGACTTTATGGAGTGTGAACAACCTCTCTCCACCCGACAAAGGCTTTTTTGCAGATCATGTTAAACAAGACAGACATGTCTGAGTTTCTTCTTTCTAGTCCTGTGGCAAATCTACTTTACCCACTTCATGAAGGAGCTACAGGCACTGTTTGCATTGTCCCTGCCCTGAGACAGAGCAGCTCTTCCAGACTACACTAAACTGGCTTGGCAGCCGGCGTGTGTGTGGTGCCAGGCTTGAGGGAGGGTATCTGCATGTGTATGCGTGTGTATGCGTGTATGTGTTTCTGTCCATCTGTGCACATGAATACCCTTGACTAAGTTTTCCTGTGGAGAGATGTAGCTCTTCAGATGCTTTAAATCACAGTTCTTTGTATTCTTATGCTTTAGCAAAAAACAAATACCAGCTTTGAGAGAACACAAGCTGGGCAGATGTATACTGCTACCCTCTTTTGGCACTCATCAGTTTGTGACTTGTGAAAAGCGCCAAACTGAGGATTGTAAGTGAGCAGGACACTCGTCACAGGTCCGCCCATGAAACTCAGTGACACCTGTCATCACAGCTTACTCTGAAGACCTGCTACCAACCACCTCCAGCCTTGCCTCACCGCTGCCAACGACAAATAGGGGGAGTGGAGAGAAGAGGGGAGGTGGTGTTGAGGGGGGGTCAGATTTATAGATCTTCTTCTTTCTCTGTTCTCTGTACTGGTAGCGAGGTTAGAGGGCATGGAGTAGGCTCAGAGAGGGGTAGGAGGGGGGATGAGGAAAGTCTGCCTGGTTAGCGTTTGTCCTTCAGATGAGCATGCTTTTCTGGCCCTGTAGCTATAGCTCTCCTTCCCGCCTGACTGGATTCTCAGGACAAAACCCCTGTGTGGGTGCATGTGTGTGTGAGACAGTCTACCAGTTTACCACAGGACAGTCAAGCTACTTAACAGCTATGTTTTCACTCCGGTAATGATTCTATTTACATGTTGACATCCCTTTCAAATTTTGTCCTCTAGACAGAGCCATTTCTTAATAGAAAGTTTAATTATATTAGCTATTATTTCACTCAAGGAAGTGTTTATATTTCTTTTTAAGATTTTTTTTTTTTGGTTGACAGCTTATAAGTGCTGTGTAAACAGTGCAAAAGTTTGAAAAATAGCCGAGAAATGAGAAAAGTGAGGAGAGAGAGAAAGAGAAAAAAAACTTGTTTGGTTCAGAAACCATTTAACAACTTCCCCTGGAAATTGAAAGAGGAAATAGTTTTGGGCTGGATTGCAGTAGGGGGGAATGAAGCCCATATGAGGACCAGATGAAGAAAGTAAGCAGCCAAGGAGGACTGACAGTGGGTGAAAGAGAGAGGGGTGGGCTTTACGAGAGGGAGAGAAAGAGTCTTTTGATGTTCTTCATTTACATCTTACAACAAAACCAGAGGAAAAAACAAACTGAAATCATTGTAAAACAGTGACTGAGGGAGATGGAAAGAAAAGAAGAGAGATGGGTCTGGGTGTTTATGAGGTCATTTACCACGCTTGTGTTTTCAACATTTTTTACCCACTCACATTTTTTCAGCTTTGTTCTCCACTAATTATTTCCATCCACTTGTGAGAATGTGTATGTTTCTGAATTCATGTGTGTGTCCTTAGTGTGTGTACAGCTCCATCTATTTGTACAGTACTGGTGCGTAAGGCTCTGACACTATAAACTATGTCTGATTCCCCTGTTGTAGAACCTCTCCATTTAATTTTCCTTTGAAATAAACTTTACCATTTCTGGCCATTGGTTTGGGGATGAAACTGAGTGCAACCTTTGCCCCTACAACATTACATCAAAAATTTAGAAAAGTGATTTAGTGAAGGGTTTCCGTCAGAGAGGGGTTATGAAGGTATGCAAAGCAGCTTGTTTCATTAGAAGTGCACACATGCGGACACACACACACACACATTTGGTCATATATATGACCAAATGTAATTTACTGCATGAAAAAAAAAACATCTATCTCTTCTTTTAGGAGAAAGGCATAATGATCAGAATCATAATGACTTCATTGGCCACAATTGTGTACATAAACTACAGTTTCACTCAAAAGTTTGTATTTAGGAGACCAGTGCTGTCTGAGGGGCCGATGCGGGAAGGTAGGAAAGGATTCTCATTCCACCCCGACAAGATGCCTCCCTGGGCAGCTACCCATGTTGCCCATATCATTAACCACCACTGTTCATCAAGAAATTTAATAACTTATGGTATTTTATTAATAAGTAAAATGACAAAAAAGGCTTAAATACAAATGACTTCCTGACAATAAAGGTAATTGGTAGCACTCCAGGAAAATAACTAACATTTTTAGAGAATTTAATTTGTGATAAAAGCCAATCACATCAATGCGGGTTACCTGTTCTACCCAATAATCATTCCATATAGGAGTTAGTGATTCTATGTTCACCTACGTTCTAATGTATCCAAAGAACATAGAGCTCAGAACTGAAAATCGTGTGTAATTTTTGACATTTAAAATTTCCAGGAAATTACACAAGATGTTTTACAACTGCTCACTTTCCACTTGAAGCTTAAGCCAGAGGGAAAGTACCAAAGAAAGAACTGCTTTGATGTTGATTAGAAATTGGTTCAAAGTTTCCAATGGAAATACAGTTTTAATTAGGCTGATAGTACCGACAAATGAGGAAGTATTCAAAACGTGTTCTGTCTTTTCTCTTACAGTCATATTTTCTTACTTCTCATTCTGTGACAGAAGAACCTATGTGGCAGTAATGTCTGTGAAACGTACAACGATATGGTTCTGGCTGAAAGTTTCCAAATCTCACCCTTTCACAGTGAAGCTTGGATTCTTCAGGCATTACTTGTGCAGCGATAGCAGTTTGGCATCCTGGCTGTTCTTAGATCAGAGTATGACTAATGCATGTGTTATGACACGCAGTGGTATTTACATATTCATTTGTGACATTAAGAATTCCTCCCCACTGCCTCAGGTGTTCCTGGAATCTATGTGGAACAGTAAGAGGGCAGATCCCCATGTCCATGCTAAGTGAACCTGACTGGGCAGACCAGCTGATAGTACATTTTAACCTCTTTTAGATGTTTCTTGATAGAAAGAAGATGAGTTTTCAGGGGAGAGAGGCTGGGTGTAGTCACATAGAAGACTCTCGGCTCTGAGTCACTCTGGCAGTGTCTTTAATAAGGGCGGAAAAGCTGCTGTGTTCTCATGCAAAGGCGAGCAGATACTTAGCTGGAGGTTTGCGGGGGGTCAACTGTGTTATATGGACCTATATAGTAGAAGAGAAATACATCTATGAACCCTGACAAGAACACAACCGAGAAGACAAATATTCTTTGATTTAATTTTAGCATTTAAGTTTTTTTTTTTTTTTTTTTTCTCACAGCAATGCAGTCTAAAACATCACTTTGATGTGAGGATCACAAAGTTAATTTCTAAATATCGAACACATCTGCAAGAATGAAAGCCACTCAAGTCTAAATTACTAACATGGTTTGCAAGGGACATTGCTAACATTGCATAACATAACATTGCTTGGGTATTGATTTTAATATCTAACAACAATGTTCTTTTTTTAATTAAGTTTGAGCATTTTCATGTGCAAACATGTGATCATGTGGAGTTTATGTTCTCACAGATTCCAAATGTGATTATAATTTAAAACACAGGTAAAAAATATTATAGCAAAATGTTTGACGGAGTGAAAGCGTCTTTTAAATGTGGAAAATTATGTAAAACACATGTGCAGTCTTTCAAATTTTGTGGAACGTTTTTCCATATATCTCAGATGGTTCGTCACCATTTTGGTTCAATTTAGGAAAGAGGCTGCTACACCCGTATAGGTGTAGTGGTCTATACACTTATACAGGTATCACTACACTGATAGTAGTGGCGTGAAAGGATGGATCATTACATGTGAAATTCATGGGGGTTTTTTATGTTTGTTTTGTTTTCTTTTTTCATCACAGTTGGAACGGTTATCTTACCTGGGTCGGAGCCTTACAAGTTGAAGACTTCAAGAATTAATTGTGTGACATGCTGCTGTAGAAAAAGATGAAGATAAAGACTGATTTCTTGACAATGTTGAAATTATTTTCCAGGAAACATAACAAAGCACACATGTCCTGCATATATTGATGAATTAAAATGGCAGAAGAAAAATTTAGAAAAAAAATCATACTGGAATAGACAGAAAACCCTGGTCTTGGTTTTTCATGGTTTTTAATGAGAACTGGTGAAATAAATTTCAGTTCTGGTCCCAATTCCCGAAACCGTGAATTTCAAAGAGGGGATATTTTCAACATGCTTTCATGCTGAAGAGAGCCTGAGGGACTAAAGAAACAATATGAACTGCCTGCCTGGCAGTATGCCGGAATGTCACTTTGGTGTAAGTGTTGTTATTGGATATGCTTTTGAATGCATTATTAATATGTTGTAGAGGTTAGTTCATTTTAGTGTGTTTTAATCTTCTAAACCTGGGGAAAAGTATTGCTTATCTTGTGCTAAATGTAGTTGATCTTTGATAAAGTCAACGTGACAAATGTTCCCACACATATATTTATCTTGTTTTTTTTTTTTTTATACAAAGCTCATGTTCAAGGTCCCTTTTTAAAGAAAGCTTCATCATACTGCAGTATGTCGAAAAGTGTGTTTTAATACTTATTTTAATATTTACACCGGTAAGTATTATTGAAAATGCCTGCATATATTTTAGCAGACCTGTGCAAAGGCACACCAAACAGTTAAAGAATTAACATAGTCACATACTATAACTGTGTGACTATTTGTTAAAGGAAACCTAGAAAATAAAAGCAGAAAATAACCAGTTGTAATTTCAATTAATATCTTTTCCAAAGGATTTCCTGCCCAGTACATTTTGCTGGTGGCAAATCAGATTTAAATGAACTGCCTATCACATGAAAGCCAATACTTGAGACACGGATGACATTTCTTATAGATAACTGGATCTGCGTGTCAGTCACATCAGATGCCTTGGATATCCAGCACACAAATCCAAGAATGCTTCAGTTTGTTCCTGTGGCAGATGTTATTAAAACAAACCCAAGGGCATGCTTTTGGCCCATTCATTAGAAGATTTCATCAATTAACACACTCCGCAAGGGTGCTTGGAAATGGCTCAGAGCAGTTGTCAAAGCCATATTTAACACTTCAGTTTTTATCATCATACATGTAGTACACTATTTAGATGACTTTAAAGAAATGAAGAAAATATCCGCCATGCACGTAGTGTATTTTTTAATCAAACTTTTAGAAAAAGTGGGTTCTGCAAATTCTGAAAGTACATATATGTAACTAATGCACTTAAAAACTTACAGTTACAGGCAACATTAGTGAGTGGAGTCATTGTTTTGTGGAAAATACTGCAACACTAACAATATGCATGTTTTCATTTATATATACTGTATATCTATCTATCTATCTATCTATCTATCTATCTATCTATCTATCTATCTATCTATCTATCTATCTATCTATC
>NW_006800182.1:352295-354199 GCF_000485575.1 Poecilia formosa | reverse complement strand
GTTCTGCTGTGGTGCCCTAAAGCTAAAAGAAACTGGAGAGAACTAGAGCCCTCCAGTGGTGGTAGTTGTCATGAATTTCAATATATTCATAGATCTGTGAACATCCATTATTTACAAGAAACTGTCTTTCTTCCTTTTTTTGTCTTTTCTCTCTTTCTTTCTTTCTGGCCCTCCCAGCCTGCTTTGTGACCCTTACCATTGTCATGTATACAAGGCTGGGAAGGGCTGCTATATGCAGAAAACACGTCTGGCTAAGTGTTGGGTGTGGTAAGGTCAGAAAGATCACCATCTCCTTTAATTACCTTTCAGGCCTCCGATATTTCGACTCACCTACAAAAGCAAGTGCATAGAAGGTGGTTGGTGGGGGAGGTCTGTAATACAATAGGCAGGGTAAAGACTTGTGCAATGCTAAAAGAAAACAAAAATGCAAACCTACACTAAGCTCCCTGCAGCACTGGAGAAATGACAACTATTTTTGTCAAATGTTTTACCGCAAGTCGCGCAATCAATATTCCCTCCAACTCTAAAGTTTAGGTCAGATATAAAATTTAAAAAAGCACAGGTGTTAAATGTTAAAATGTTGTTTTTCACCTATTTAAGAAGATGTTGTGCTTTATGTAATTATCAGTCAATAAAATGACAAACAGAATCCTGTGTCACACTTCTGTGTTTGATTGTTGCCTTGACTATAATTTACCAGCCAATTGTTATTTTTTTTTAAGAAATAATTCATGATTTAGGAATCTTTTAGACATTTTATCATAAGTGCATGTAACAAATCAGCAATCACTATTTTATCTTACATTCTCACTTTTGTTTTCTTTCTCTTCTCATTTAGAGGTTCGGCTGTCAGTCATTTGAAGAGAACTGGAAGGATAGAGAAGGAACATCGTTCAACTCACTTCTATCTGAGTGGCCAACAGCTGTGATACTCTGAATGGATATGAAATTCATTTTGGGCAAAATATGAATAGCCATCACTGTATGCAAGCTTTTAGAATCTTGGGTTGGTGTTCGTGTTGCAAAAAAAAAAAGCTGTCTTTTATGCTATGCAAACTTTTATTTTGCATATATCCCCCACCTTTTCCAACAAGCAAGCCGAGCTAAACAAGAAATAACAGACTGCAATTGAAATCAGCCACTTTCTTTGTCTTCGTGCAGAGTGCTCATCTGGTAAGAATTGCTTTGAAATTTAGATACATCATTTGAAAATTAAAGAAAGCACAATGCAAGAAAGACTGCACTTGTGCAAGAAAACAATAGTGTCCTATGCAGGGTTTGGGATGATTTATTTAAAGGTTTTCTCCTGAGGCAGTTCCAGAATATGTGTCCAAAACTGGTCATGAAGCAGGAAGGAGGTGGGGTTTCACATTGTGTTTCAATAAAAAAGAGAAAGAAAAACAGAGCAGGATACAAATATAAACCACAAAGTGGAAAACAAACCTATTTTTTTGTTTTCCGCTTCTTTCTTCTCTCTTCTTGAAAGACATCAAAATCTGCACTGTCAAACGTATGCATTCATCCAGATAGACCTCTCAGCTATGTTTATCATAAACAACATGACAGTGATCACAAAAGAGAAAAAAAGCCCCGAAGTCAGGGTTAACAAGGACCAAAACTCGTCCAAACAGAGCTGAAATTACCACTAAATGACAAACAGAAATATATTAGGAATTCTTTTGAAAACAGAAAAATAGATTTGTTGGATTCTGTCGTTGGATTTCATAATTGCATAACAATGATGTTACATCACAATAAAATAAAGGATAAAAATTAATAAAACATGAAATGTGGAAAAGCAACTAAACATGAATAAATTATAAGTTCAGCTGGTCTTGTAAGTCGTTGGGTGACAATCTATAGCACATGTGTCAAACTCAAGGCCCGTGGGCCACATGTGGCCC
>NW_006800182.1:327069-350233 GCF_000485575.1 Poecilia formosa | reverse complement strand
AGAGCAGAGAACTTCAGTTCCTGTAGTGTAGTGGTTATCACGTTTGCTTTACATGCAAAAGGTCTCTGGTTCGAAACCAGACAGAAACATATTTTGCATGTTCTATTCATCACAGGTGTTTACTAAAGGTCAACAAGGGTTCTGTGGTGTCATGGTCTGTACTCTGAATCCAGGCATCTGAGTGCAAGCCTCAGTTGAAATTTTCATGTGTTGCATCTCACATCATCAACTCTGGAACCTCAAACTGAAACTAAGCAGAGAAGTTCAGTTGCTGTAGTGTAGTGGTTATCACGTTTGCTTTACATGCAAAAGGTCTCTGGTTCGAAACCAGACAGAAACAGATTTAGTAGGTTATGCATCTCTTGGGGTGCAGTGAGACAAGAGCCTTCCTCTTTCATGATGGTTCATTTGCCAATCGACTTCAATGTCGGCTTGTTTGAAATCAAAGCTACTTTACTTCAATTACCAATTGGCAGTTCTATGGCGTAATGCACATGTGTCAAACTCGTGGCCCCCCAGGATTTTATAGGCTATGGAAACTCAAATGCAATATTTAAAACTTCAATACATAAAATCAGTTATTTAACAATATGAGGTGGCGTTTAATTTATTTTTAACATTGTATTTTTTATACATTTATGCTAGGGGTGCCCAAGTCTAGTTTTCCAGAGCTCCCATCTGCAATTTTAGATGCATTCCTTCTCTAACACACCTGGACCATTGACTCATTATAAGCCTTTACAGAACTGAATGAGGGAAGTCAACCTTTTGTCTGGGGTGTGTTTTAGCAGGGATGCACTCCTGATCTGTACCGTCAATGTGGCCTGTTGACGGGGGCCAATATGCTGAAGTGGCCCTCGGTGAAATTGAGTTTGACACTCCTGATCTATAGGGTGCTTCTGACTGATATTATTATTATTACATTCAGGATATGAACCACAAGTTTGATCTCTGTGTGAATCCCAAATCCCATCAACTTGAGCCTTTTTATCCCTCTAGTGATTGAAAGTATGTGCTTTGGGCAAAAAAAAAGAAAGAAAAAAGAAGTGTGGAACCGAGTAAGACATCATTGAGAAGGCCAAGACATTAAAGGGTCTACAAATTAAACAGTGACATTGCTCATGACCACATTAAGAATAAGTATGCATATTAGTAAAGCTATGTGGGAATAGTGAGAACTATTTTTTTTTCTTGATTTTACATATGTGTGAATGGCTGTTACCAGTTTTCTGCCTCTGGCAGGTGTACATTTTATGAAATTACCTGTTTGTGTAGAAATGTTGCACAACATGGCATCTTGCAAGACTATGCTTTATGACTTTGAACTTTTTCATACTTTGTCATATTACAACCACAAACTTCAACTTTAATTTGATTTTGTGTGATAAACCAACATAAAAGTCAAGAGGAAGAGCAACCATGTTTTTGTTTTTTGTTGTTATTGTTTTATCAGAATAGCTGATGCCTTGTAGAACCTCCTTTTGCTGCAACCTTGGTTTGCTCTATGCAATGACAAATTTAAAGATTTGCTTATTGTGGTTTGAAATTCTGATTTTAGATATTTATACTTGAAATGGTAAGTTAAGATTTGCTTGTTAAGATTTGTGAAGCTTATCATACTCAGTTGCTGCCTCGATAGGGCAGCTTCTTGTGACGAGCCCCAAACAAAGCTGTTGTGACTGCATGACTTTGTCCGGACTATTTTGTCCACTCTCAAAAGTATGAACCACTACAAAGTCACGCAGTCACTATGTGAAGTTGGAATAGTTTATGTCACTTTGTATAATATTATAGAGTTCTGTTCTATTTATTTGCTAGTCACAGTAGGCAACAAGGTAGAAAGTTATTTTCAAATCAGTGTCTGTCTAATGAAAGAATATTTTTTTCTCCAATTTATTTTAATTAAGTCCCTCGACTTACCACAGACTGTTAAAAAAACATTTAAAATTGCTTTTAGGTATATCATTTTTCATGTGCTGCAGCATCCCATCACTTATTTCTTCCCTAAACAATCTGTCCTCCCTTAACTAAATCTGTCTCTCCTTGTAGTTAAAGGAATTGTGATTTGAACGTATCTACTTTAATTACAGTCAGATTACTGTAAAAGCTGTTAATAGAGTATACTGGTATGCTAACCCACTTCTGTTCCTCTGAAAAAAAAAGCTCAACTGGTGAAAAGAAAAACCTGAGAAAGACAAAGAGACAGGAGGAACAAAGAAACTGATTTACACCCCAAAGGCCTTCTGCTGCTATCTATGACTGACTCGGTAATTAACTAACACAGGACTGAGCAGAGTGACTCACATTCTTTAGTACAGAGACAGAGAGATAACAACAACTTTAAAATCACCAACATGCTAAAACAGAGGGCAGTTTAAGTGGACATTTATTTGACTAAATACTTAGAAACTTGGTTATTAAACTTCTCTTTAATAGGCTACTTTCTTTTTATATTTTTAAGACATGGCAGAAGCTCTCTATGCCAGTTCACATTTAACAAGTTGTTTGAAATTCAGTGCAGCTAGGTCACAGCATATAATTTCATGTTCACGGTCTCCCAGCTGAATGCTATAAAAGAGCAAACTATGACATCCACCCGAAATTAAAGTTTTATACTTTGAGGAAGCTGGAAGAGGACATTGTTACATTTAGTTTGTAAACCGGTGAGATAGAATGGGGCTAAAAATACTCTTACCATGTGTTGTAAAGTTGGTTGTCAATGGACAAGAAAATGTGAAAGAAATTACAAACAATGAAAAAAAAAAAAAAAAAAACATTAATTGTTGCTTAAAGTTATGGAAACACAAAGTGTAAAAGTTGATCTAGTAAAAGCTGCATTATTTACTGTTGCAAAAAAAAATATATATATATATTCGTACAGTATGTCATCTATTTCTTTCAGGTGTAAAATTATGGCCAAAGGGGTGGAGTAGAGAACAAAGGTTCAAAAATAAAGGTAGAAGAGGTGATAGTGATTCAACTGGTAAAGAGCATAGTGCTAACATTCTTGCAAAAAGGATTCTTAAGTTATCTTGATAGGGATTCTCAAATAGTATAAAATTGTTTAGTTTCTTTGTAGTTTTTATTTTTTGTGTGCAAAAAAGTAATTCTATTGAAAGCAAATTCAAAAGCAGAAATACTCAAAGACACAGATTGTCACACTCTGGGGGTAAAAGGGCTTTGCAGCAAAAGGTCTCTTATTATTTGTGAACACCACAGCAGCAACTTAGTACACAAGCATTTCCTTTATTGGATGTTTTGTACATTACCTTATAAGGTGACAAACCTGTTCATGTCAGTCTGTAAACAGTCCACACAGCATCTCAGTTAACCAAGTATCCACTATTCACTGCAACCTTTTCTTTCTGTTTCATGACAATAATTAAGTTTGACATAGCAAAAACACCTACCTTTTATTAGAAGCTCAAAATTTCCCCCAGGGGATTAAATACAGCTGTTTTGAAACTGACAGTTGAAAGCCTCTTGCTCAACATTGGCACATTTCCAAGGATTTGGTCCCATATCACTAATTAATTCCAAAATGATGAGTAATCATATGACCACTGTATAACTTAAATTTCCTAAGAGGTGTGCTGCTCAGCATAGAGTAGATGTAAAAACACACCCAGTATCAATACTACAAAAAAACTGTACTAAATCTTTTACTACTAAGCAGTTTTATGTGAAACAATAAAGTTACTCCAAAATTTCAGAAAGAGCTGAATTAACTCTTACTCACTCTTCAGATAACTTTTTCTTTTTGAAAAGGTGTGGCAGCCCTGCAGGTAGACAAGCAATTATACTGCTGCACTACTTCCACAGAGGAGCAGGTGGGAACTGGTGACTATTTGAGTTACGTTTTCACTTATAAATCACAACCATCATGGTGGGCTAATGACATTATCTCCAAACTGCAAACATAATAAAGCAGATGTTTATAACAGTTTGCTATCCATTTACATGGAACAGGTTATCAAAAGTTTATACTTTTTCAACTTAGTCCCTATCTTGTTATTTCTTAAGATTTTAAGTTATTTATACTCTCTGACTGTACTTGTCAAGTGATTTGTTGTAAAATTATAACGTGTTTATTAAGGTGTTGCTAAACATTGTTTTGATAATTGTCTTTCCATACATTACTTGATATTCTGTTGCTTACCTCTTTTATTTTTAATATTGCTTTTCAATTAAATAACTGCACATGCTGTTGATTATTACAAATACAATGACAATGATTTAATATCTGACCAGGGAACAATAAGTGATAATTTGGTCACAAATCTACATTCACATATCAATTACTTTACTGTTTTCTTTAGTTACACAAATATAATCACTGCAAAATTAGATTGAAAACATTTAACTTGGAGCTTAAAAAATAAAAATAAAAGTTCAATTTAAGAGATTTATTCTCATGGCTAGTAAGAAAGCATTTTTTTTTCAAATATATGATGTTGCAGTAACATGTTAGTAAGCCTCCTTTTTTTTCATATTCTTGGAAGAGCTCTTCACGACTTTGACACTGATGAATTGACTGGAAGGTCACTGGAGGCCATCTTTGAAATGTCACTCTGTGTTGACAGAGTGACATTTCAGTAATCATATGCATTATGTCTCTTTTGTTTCTTTGATGTTTGATGTATGAGTAGAAGATCTTTGATAGATTAATTTGTTATCTAAAAATGTATTTTACTTGGGTTTCGTTTTGACGTAACACTAATAATAATAATAATAATAATAATAATAATAATAATAATAATAATAATAATAATAATGTTCCTTAGTAAGACTGTAGGTGTAATGTGCCTGAACAAAAGATCCAGTCATTAAAAGGTATTAACATACCTCTGTGATCACAACCTGTAAACATAAAAGCTATAATCAGATGAATATGTTATAAACATGTTCTAATGTGTAATATACCATTATTTTTTACAGTCTTTTTATAGAACAGATTAAATGAAACAAAACAAAAATGCATGAATTTAACAGCAAGAACAAAAACTTAAATATATTTATTCCACAAAATTTTCAGTGTAGCCATAGACTTCTTCAACTGCTCTGGCAAAAAAAATCAAGACTGTTAATTTGCTGCTCGTTAACATAGACCTGATTATATTATATCATGCTGCTTTTCTTCATTGTAGAGGCAGTGCCAGCTCTGATTCTGAACCCCTCCTCTTTGCTTTCTGTGTTAAATTTATGTCACTCCTGAAACTGCAGCCAATGGCCTCATTGCCAGCCCATTAAAAGTCACAGCATTCATAAAAAAGACGTGTGATTTTGCAGCATTATGAAGTACCTGCCTCAAGCTTTTTGGGTTCTTTGTAACACTGTTTTATTTACGACACTTTGCTTACTTCTACTCCCTCTTTTTGCACTCTGTTATTTGGTGTGTGGCAGAGTGATTTATAGGTCCAAAATTAAGAGGAAATTGTGGGAAAACCTTTTGTGCCAAAGTTAACAACACATATATAGCTCAAATAAAATAGACAAACATTTAAGTTTGCGGAGTTAGTCTAAATATCTATTTGGTTCCTCATTTGAACAGTATGTTCCTTTAACAGGAAATATTCAGAGCCTAGTCTAGTGTATTATTTCTCACTTCAATGCTCCAATTTCTGACTGCAAAAAATCGTGTTCAAACGACTGAAGGACTTTCTGCAGAAGACTGGAGAACGAAAGGCTTGAGGATGAGATACAGCTTAGGTAGACTCAATTGCTTTTTACCTTTGAACATCTTTAAAACTTCAAAGTAGTGATATACTTGTAAAATTTTGTTTTGGAGGTGCTGTGGTGGCACAGGGGTTGAGCAAGGTCCACATTGGGAGGTCTTGGTCCTCGACGCGGCCGTCACAGGTTTGATTCTCGGCCTGGTGACCTTTGCTACATGTCTTCCCTCTCTGTCATTGCCCGACTTTCCTGTCATAGCACTTTCAAATAAAGGCCACTGGAGCCACAAAAATAACAACAAAAAATGTTTTGGAGTGCACCTGTGCACAATCAGGACTTAAGTAGAATAATGTAAAAAGCAGGACTTAAAAGAGCAAAGCGATATCTAATTTTATTGGATTAGATTAGAAAACAAAATTAAATCATAATTCTATAACCAAAGGATATTTTAAACCTTGTTTATTAAAGGATGGTGCTTGCCATGTTACCATAAATTACTTTTACTTGATAGTCTAAATAATAAGAACCCCATCCACAAAGCACAATGTCCAAACACATCTGAGCTCACGTCAACAGCATTAGCATGTTATATGAATCATTATTACTGGCAGTAACTGGCTCAACATGCTAAAGTTTTCAGTTTGAAATCAACTGTGCATGGACATTCAAAGCTTAGAGTGTTGCATTGTTGAGAGACAGTAAAGAATCTGAATAATTAACACCTGGCTCTTGACAAAAGATTCTTCTGGAACCAGGAACTGCTCAGACTGGTTCTGATGGTTAAACTCTGTCACTCCAACATCTACACCAGACAGCCACTTTATGTCCATCTATGTGATGTTTTCAGCTGCTGTTTGATGTATGATTCTGTCTCTTCTTTTTTTTTTCCAGTTGCTCGTTTATGCAGCTCCTCTGTCAATCTGTCAATCACATGTAACTTTTTTTCTCAGTCTAAGATTATGTATTAGTATGTTGTTTTTTTTTTGTTTTGTTTTTTGTTTTTTTTTCAAAAACACAATTTGTTACAATTAGGACAAATATAAAAAAATTTAAATAAAAAATTATAAGCCAACGTAAAGTTGGAACTAAAATTTACTGAGGACTAATTCAAATGGAACAAAAAGAGCTTTAGAAATTATCTGAGAAACTTTAAAGAGTGTAGTTTTAAAACATGCATCAATGAGTACAAATAATTAAATGAATTGATACATAATGCCCAATTGATGAACAATTCCTTAAACACAAACATTTATTCAGCAGATTTAGGTTTTAATGATGTACATCATAATGGCATCTAGTGAGCTATGCAAGCACATAATAATTATCTTCAATAGTAAAACAGCAAATCGTAGATTTTAGGTTTGCTTGGATACAGGTATAAACGTAACACAATTTTGGATTTAAATCAGCTCCATTATGATCTTAGCATCCCGTTTGCTAATCTCCCTTTTTTCTCCACACATTCTCTACCTACATCCTTAAAACCTCAGGCGTTCCTCCATTTACTTTAGTAGGAAAATTTGGCCTATGTGTTTCTAATAAATCTTCAGGAGTTATGATGCCTTATCCAGGTGATTCATGAGCACGCTGACAGGTCAAATTGCTGGTGTTAATCTTTGGAACGACATGAATCGGCCCTGAGCCACCCGATTTGCCTGCAGGCATGCAGGGATGAGAAGAGGGGAGGCGGGGCCAGAGCAGAAGCTGCAGGTTTAACCCCATCACCTGCTGTATGATATCTGACATGCTGCAGGGTAGAGGCACAGATAAACTGTGTGCATGATGATGATTTCAAAAGTTTGGATTGGCTGAAAATGTGGGTGGGTAAAAGTCTGCATGCTATTTGCAGTTTCATGATGACAAAACCTAAATCAAATCACAAAAGTTCAAATCAAATTCCTGAGAAAAGATCATCTCTTCAGATTTTTCATATAATTTTTGTAATGGATTTCCTTAATCACAGATGAGGATAAATACGACGTGACGCATAATTATAAAGCTGAAGGTATCAATGTGTCAGCCTGAACAACTAGAGAATGTGACTTCTATACATTGTTGCTGAACTATGTGAGAACAGGAAGGGCAGTGCAACCCTCAAATGCAACTTTATCCCAACCCTATAAATTAATGTTGAAAACTTGAACAGATATTGATGGTTGTGGTCTGCATATCCTTTGTAAACTACATTTTTTATCCATGATATTTCTTGCATGAGTTTTACTAAATACTTTTTAATAATAAACACTCTTAGTGTTTTCATAAAAGGAGCCCATTTGAAAAATTACATAATTTCATGTTAGATTATGAAAAAGGTAATTATCTGAAACTTGCGGTGTCACACCCTAATTAACCCATTAACTCAAGCTCAGGAAACATCTGTTTCCTGAGCTTTTAATGTCTTTCAATCTCTACAGTAGTGAAAGAGTACTTTTACTACTTAACAGACTACTATGACAGTATTCTGTTAAGTCTACTGTCTTAACAGATCAACACCTTTCACAAGGAGGTTAAGCCACAAAAGGTCATTGTTGAGGATGCGAGTTGTTCACAAAGTTCTGGATTTAAGCATTTTAACAGAAAATTGAGTGGAAAGAAAAAGTGTGGTACAAAAGGTGCACCAACTGCAGGGATAATGATAGCCTTGAGAGGATTTTCAAGCAAAATCTATTCCAGAAGAGCTAATACACACATACAAATACTAGACATTGGCTACAAACGTCACACTATCCATGTCAAGCCCCCCCTGAAGAACAGAAAACATCAAATACATCTTAATTGGCTTAAGGAGAAAAGGAACTGGACTGAAACATAAGTGTTTTGAGACCCAATCCATCCCTCGGAGCCCTGTGTTACCACCTAAATGCACTATGCCAATTTTGCAAACTTTGCACTGGGCTAGATATGCGTCACAAGATTAAAAATCAAACAGAGCATGGATGGGTTGCATCGAGTGCATCAAGAGCACAGTTTTGAACACAAAATGTGAGAGGTGCGATCATCATGGTGGCAGCATACCTGTAGTTTATCCATGTGAGGCCTGTGCACATCGGTGTGGCAAGGTCACCATAAAAGAACAAGCATACTGGAAATATCTTAGCCTAACCATGCCCATAAAGGGCAGACACTGATTTCGGAAGTTTATTGTGACACTCTAGAAGCCACAGTTACCACAAGAATGGCTTTCAGACACTTTTCTGACTGCATCAAAAATCATGTGACCAAGCAGCTCAAAACAATTTAAAGAAGAAATAGAACAAAACAAAAATATAATACTCTTAAGCTTCTTGAACGTAAAGATCATTGTGTGCTGCACATCCTGTGAAATATGCACATAGTTGGCAAAAAAAACAAAAAAAAAACATACCCTTAAATTAGCATGTTAGATGAATCCTAAAGTCAGAAGAAAGTTTCTAGTATTTTCAGCTCGGTTTCAAAATGTATTCATGTTGCTATCAATCAACATGAATTCCCCACACATCATGTATTGTGAGGAGGAGGAACCATTGAAAGCACACTCTACAGCAGGGGTCTACAACTCCAGCCCCTGAAGGCTGTTGTTGTACAATTTTTAGACGTGTCTCTGCTTCAGCACACCTGACTTAAATAATCAGGTAATCAGCAGACCTCTGGAGAACTTGACTGCATACTGAGGAGATAATTCAGCCATTGGATTCAGGTGGGTTAGACCTGGGACACATCTAAATGCTGCCAGGCCTCGAGGACTAGAGTTGCAAACCCATGCTCTACAAAATGCCCTAACCTGCATCCTGATAGTGCAAGCTAAGGGAGTTTTTGAACCAGTGCATGACATAGCCTAAGGGAGCTAAGCTCAGAAGTAAAACTCACTTTGGATGTTAATTGTGGGGTGGCTTCCTCTGGAGTGCTGCCCTAAAACTTGCCCATCATATACTGCGTTGCTATAAAAGTCAACATTCCTGTTCATTTTACAGCTTGAGGTTTAAGCTATAATATCTTGTGAGAAATTTTGGATGCAAGTCAATAGCCACTTTTTGCCAGATCACAGAAGCTCATAAAAGGGTGAAAAGGAGCATAATCCACCTAATTGTATTTCTGAACTTGCTCTTGTACAGTGTGAACTTGCCTAAAACTGGAATCAAGGCACGAGATAATTAATGTAGTGGGAAAACAGTTTATTTACTCATAATTTCCAGATTCAACTCTGTTTGCTTTTATTCTGCCTTCATTAAGACGTTCATCATCAATCTGGTTTTATTGAGAAGGAGATCTTGGCTGACTTGATATACTTCATGCAGTCATCATACAAACTGTCAATTTCGCTCGAGCATAAAATTATAGTGCAAGCTACAGTATTCTTAAGGACAGTTTCACACACCGAAAGCCACATTAGTTATTTTCATTTTCCCTTGACTTTAATTAAAGTTAATTGTTTTTCCAGTATTTCCCAGTATTTGCTGGGAAAAAGTGCTTTCCCTGTAGGTCAGCATGTTTTAGGTGTTTCCCTTCTGTCACATGCCTGGCTTGAATAAATGGGTGATTTCTGCAGGACTTCATATCATGTACAGAAGCAGGTAAATATCTTCTCTTTGGTTCATGTAACAACTTGGGAAAACTGAAAGGATTTCCTAATTATTTCTTTACTAATTAAAAGCCATTTTTAAGCAATTTCAGAAAAATGTTACAGAAAACAAAATCCTGTTTCATCCAAGCTCCCACTATTTAACTGCCTCTTTCTACACTCACTCCTTGCTGGATTCTTCCATTACCTTCATGTAACCTGGTTATTGTTTTGTTCTTTCTTCCACTCCCAATAGGTTTTCTGTTTTGGTAACTTCTTGCCTAATTATTTTTTTCATTAAAATATCAATTGTCTACTCTCTGCCCTGCCTGTTCCGCATTATGGATCCAATCATTACTACAAAAGAAAGAATAAAAAGGCATAAGTCTTCAAAATAGTGCTTTTGAGACCAGAGTTTGTTTATTTCCCTTTTACAGTCAGTATGCTTACATGCCATGCATAAGTGTAAAAAAAATACAATAAAAGTAAAAAATGACATAAAATAGATAGAAAAACATCCACGCCAGAATTTAATCCACAATAGTTACATCTATGATGTTTTCAGAATAAACACGCAATATCCAACTTTACAATTCATGTTCTGTAATTTAACCCATGATAACTACATTTCCAACAGCAGACATACCTTTAATGAATCTGTGATGTGTCTTCCTGTGAAGGAATGGAGACAATGGAAATGCTTTAAAACCAAAAGCATGGTCATCATTATGTAATGTAAACAACCCTGGCATCAAAGCAGCGAACATCACGCACAGTTGTGGTTCATCTTTGTCTAGGCAATGAGAGCAACACTGGAACTTTATTCAGTTGTTGCTGTTGTGCCATGTAGGCCACCCTGAAACATTTTCCATTGTGTCTTAAACTAAATTCTGAGCAATGTCAGGTCAGAATAATGAGATCATAAGGAGCATCATCTTGTTATTAACAAAACTTAGCAATTTAGCAATGAAGTAAAGATTTATTGTGAAACCTGCTGTTTACATGACATAAAAATATCCCTAACATTTTGCTCACTGGCTGATATTAAACCAGACGAAACTGTTAATGTTTTCTTCAAATTTATAACTTTACTTGGACTTTGGTTACTACATCTTCTTTGAGAAAGCCTAAATGTTAAGTTTTTGATGGACTCTTTGAAAGCCAACCTGTAAATGTATTGTAAGGCATGCCTCAAACACACGGCTTACTTATATGAGGTGATGGGAAGATTAAGAGTAATCCTTCAACATATTTGGAAAAAATACTTCACTTATCCACAGCAAGTATGGACACGATGAACATTGGTCCAGCCATTATACAGTCAGTGTTCATTCTGGAACCTGAGTTGAACTCTCATGCTCATGAAAATATGGCAGAACCTAAAATCACAATCTCATGTTTAAAGTGAAATAAGTTGAAAGGTCACTTTCCTAGGAAGAAGCCAGAGTAATATTTGCAAATGCACACAGTCACAAATACTTTGGATATTTTTCTTTTTTTTTTAACCATGGCCTGAGGTCTGATCTGATCAAATTAAAATAACTTTTTGTGGCCATAGCTAGTTACTTTTGGAAGACAATATGGGAAGCTTGCAAGCCAAGATTAACATCCAAACTGTGAAGTAGAAATACAGGAAAGGAAGCATCGAATTTTGTGGGTGTTTTGCTGCAACGATGTCTGAAGCACTTTACAAAATAAATGGTGTTATGAAAAATGAAAAGAAAAAAAAAATCTTTAAGCAACATCCTGAGCCATCAGCCAGGAAGTTAAAGCTGTGGCCTAAATATATTTTCCAAATGTAAAATGACACTTCGCTGCAATATCAGTCCCATAGAAAATTTGTGCTTAGGTGAGAAGCAATGTTTTTAGAAGGCACTCCTCAAAAATAAGTTATATCTGATATGCCTGAAACAATAGGCCAACTCCAACAAACCATAAATAGAAGAGTTTTTTTTGTTTTTTTGTTTTTTTTTTTTTGTGAAAGTACACAAACTGTTTGACGGCTTGTGCAGTTTAAAAGGCAATTGTACCAAATATTTTGAAAATGTACAGCAAGACATTTTTTTTTATTTACTTCTAAATGGAAAGCCAGTAACAAAAAACAAACAAACAAACAAAAAAAAACTAGTCAAACATTTGATAGTTAATGTACAATCCTGTTTCAACTATATATTAAATTGAACACTTTATATCTTCATAGGGAGACATACATTTTTATAGCGGCTGGTTATTTATATCGACAAAGAAACTGGAAAATAATACATAATTAATGAACAAAAACATTCCATTGTTGCATTTTATGGATTACCGCAAACCTAAGAGAGTAATTAACTGAAGCCCAGGCAAATTAATAAGCATAATACTAAATCTTTCCACTGAGCTAAGACTTAAGAAAATCATTGCAGTTCCTCTTATGGGTTGCCTTATGTAAACAGAGAAAATATTTCATATGAGGTTTTGTAAAACACTTTCATGGTCATGCATATTTTAAATGTTTAAAATATAAATGACTGGTGTGGAGAATCAATATTCATTGCTAGAAAATAATAACAGAAACAGGACTGGAACAATGTTGAAATAGTCATGAAGCAAAAAACACATTAAAATAATTTCGATAAACATCTGTATAAATCCTAGCAGGTGAACATAAAAAAAAAAAAAGAAAAAGAAAACAACATGACCTGTCCACAACTCTGATCTCGCTAGAATGCAGACATTTTTTGCTTCCAGAAAGTGTGTGAATGTATTAAATGGTTTGACTGGAAGCATCATCTGAGACCAAAAAAAAAAAAAAAATGTCAGTTTCATGGCTTACTGAAATATTGAAATGTGAAGCAGAAATTACCTCCCCTTTTCCATTTATGGGTTTACTGGCTTGATTAGTGACTAGGTGTTGGCCCAATGGAGTACTGCATGAAACCAACAGCTAACACATTGCAAGATTACTTTCAGTAACTTTTTTCAAACACAGCTTAAACCAATTTTGACCAAACCAAAACATATTTAATGAGCAAAGTATTTATCTTAAGCTGGACAGCAACAACATCCTTCATTGGTTTATTTTTGAAAAACTCTCAGTCCAATTATTTGGAATTCCCTGATTCTATATTCTTCATGATGATTGAAATTTATATTTAAATATAAAAAATTTTAATTAATTAAAAAAATAACAACATTAAAAAAATCTTTATCATAAAACTGACTGCGCAAAGAATTCTTGTTTCAGAAACATGCAGAAAATGTTGCTTAGCCCATCATTTTAGGACGGCGATGATGAAATTGGGATAAGCGTGCCAATGCATATTGTAGATTTGGTTTTAATTAAGTTCCACTCTGCTAAATAATATATATTTTTTTTAATTTAAAAACTCTTTTTTTATTTATTTAAAATCTTATTTTGCAATTTCTAGATTTATTTATTACTGAGATGCTTTTTGAAGTTGTAGGCATGACGAGTGTTTGTCTTTTCATTTGACAGTAAACATTGACATCTAGTGGCTACACAGGGAATCTAAATCTAAAGATTGGAATTTTGTGAAAAAGTACAATTTTTCTTTACTCATTTCAGGAAGTGAAACTTTTTTTCTTAAAAATTTGGTTTAAACAAAAGAGAAAACCCCAAATTTTATCCCTCGGGAAATTAAAAATATATTTCAAGCAAAAATATAAGGCTTCTGGAAAATATTCCATGTCTTAAAGTTCTTGGTTGGGCATCTTTTTTAATGACTTACAGGATCAATGTTGCATGGAATGGAGACTATCATCATGTGGCACTGCTGAGGTGTAATGAAAGTTAATTTTCTCCTTAGTCCAGGAAATAATCTTGTAGCCCCCATGTAAAGGATTTCTCTTTGCATTGTGATGAGTCCAGCCTCAGTCTGCAGGTTGAAACAGTTTGCTTGACAATCTCCTCAAGGCTGAGTTTAAACCCCATTGCTGGGGAACCTTCACAACACTTTTTTGTCCAACTCAACTTTCTATGAATATGTAGTTTCTGTGAACAATCATCTTCGTTGACAATGATATTTACCGTTCTGACTTCCTTCAGGAGTCTTTCCAGCAGCCTAATGATCCAGCCTGACATGTCATCAGAATACATTTGCAGGTTTAGAGTTATTTAGCTTATTAGAATGCAACAGCTGGAGCTTACAATGATTCAACACAAAATTTTAACTTTCTGACACACTTAATTTTGGGTTTTAATTTTGTCTGAGCCACGATTAAGAAACTTATGAGTGATAAGTCGTTTAAAAATATCACTGTGTGTAATAAATCCTATCTATATATCTATATCTATAATACAGATAATTTACTTTCTGAAATAATTGACAATAAATATTTAACTCATTCATGATATTATTTTTTAAGATGTGCATGTGCTCAAATTGCTTATGTCATTAATTATGTTTCTCTTTCTGCTACAGTAAATGGCATACTTTGCATGTGAGGTTTTCCATATTAATACTGTTTGCTAACTACTTTTGTTTCCAAATTCTGTAAAAAAAAAAGATATTCGTAACAATATTGTAGTTTAATAATCAACAATCATAATATTATTCCAGTAACTTACTAGAACATAACTTATTGCAATAGCAGTGAACAACCACATGATGGCAGCAGCATTATGATGTATAGAAACTTAAATTAGCCCCGAACTTCTGTTTTATTCTTTCCAGAGGGGGTAAAACAAATTCTGTTGGTACGAGAGATGTTTATAAGTCACTTTTCCCAAATTAATTTTAATCTGTTTTAGATGCACGGATTAAGTATCAAAAATAAAAAATAAATATGTTGTCATCAAATCCTTGCCATCTAGTCTGCATTGGTTAGGATCTTGTGCTGCTCATCCTGAATGCATGACAAGTATCTTCTAATCTTTTAACTTGCTTATGTTCACATTGTCCGCTATTTCACTGGAGTGGAGCAAATTCTCCACTTTACTCGAACGTGAAGATTTTTATATGTTGATATTTTGCATAAACATCCCTGGTACACAATCAATTAAAACATAATGAGCAAAGTGCAATGTAGTGTTGCATGCATAGAGAAGATGTTACATTTCTAAATTATTTTGAAGAATTGTATATGTCTTTTAATGACAAAGGCAGTTAAAAGGTGTATTTTTTTTAAATGGGGCTTTCTTTATCAGAAATAGCAACTTTTTAAGTATAGTGAGAGAATGCTTTTATTACTCTCCCCCTCCCTTATTGAGGCTGCGTCTCGCCACCAACACCTGCACACAGATGGTGTTCTTTTTTTAACCATCTGTGAGATTTAAGCCCAAAAAGATGATCGATATCAGCAGCTACACTACTTCTTTGCCTCCAGATGGCAAGGTTGTTAAATTCTCTGAAGACTGCTGTCACAGCGTAGCCCTTTCACTACCAAATGTTAACAACAAGGGTAATGTATATGGCTTGGGAAGCTTACTAGGCTGCACATTCTGTGCAGTTGTGGAATATAAAGGAAATATTGTGGGATTTTAAGAGCCTCTTGGGTTTAAGACAACATATAAATAGCCCGTGTTCTTCCACCTGTATTTGGCAATGTCTGCAAGTAGTTTAAAGTATGCAGTTTTTATATACCATATGTCATGATCTGTTTACCGCAGCTGTGGCTTTGCTCATGGGATGGACCACACAGGTTATTAGGTTTGCGTCGTCATATTTGCTTTGAACCTTTTGCTCTGTCCAGCTGAAGAAACTGATTTTGTTTAAATCACTTTGGAAATCCTGTTTTTTTCCCTTACATTTCTATAAATTTACAGAAATTTACAGAAATTTCAAGCTTTAGCTTATTTTATCAAGATATTTATTTCATCAAGTAACAACTCCCATATATTGTTTTAAAATAAACATATGTGAAGCATTTATTAATATATAATTTACATTTTAAGTTGATGAAAATGCTATTGGGAACTTTAGATACTATCCCTGTTTCTCTAGGTTATAATATGACATGACACATGCTATTTCTTCTTTTCTTACTTTATGGTTCTTGAACTACTTTTTAAACTAACTTAGTTGTATTCTTCTGATCATTGTCCATCTGGAAAACCCATCTATTTCCAGAGATGTTTTGAAATGTTGCTCTGGTACGCCAATATAATGTCTTTCCTTATGATAATATCTATTTTGTGAACCACACTGCTTTCTTGTACAGCAAATTTGATGACGTCCTTTACGACCAAACACTTCAACTTTAGCTTTTTCAGACCGGAGGTCTCTGTCCCTGAGTGCATTTGGAAAGCATTTTATGTTGCTTTTGGAGTAATGACTTCTTTGTTTTAGCGGAATGGCCTTTTAGCCCATATCATTTCACTGTGGCTAATAACACTCTTGACAGTTTTAGTCAGCTTCTTCACAAGTTGTTTTTTTTTCTTCTTCTTTTGTTCTTGTGTTGATAAACACATTTCACATTAAAACACATTCATCTTTGGGAGATAAAACTTATCTCCTTCCTGAACAACTTAAATAATTAGATTAATATTCTTATGGTGAATATTTGGAGAGTACTAAAAATATTAGTACCAAACCAGTTCATTCCTGCACTATATAATGTTGTGTAATGTAATGTTGACAAAAAGTGACTCCAAAAGAAAACAGAGAGGACCAGCAGCTATTTGGCTGGACTGAACCCAAGCTTTATGTCACTGTTTAATCAACAGCAATTCGATTACGTGGAGTAGCTCACTTTATACCAAACTTATTTACCCATTTGAATGAAGCAGGATGTAAACAATTCACATACTGGAATACATGTCCAAATGGCTACCAGTTGCAGTCAATCACTCCAGACTCCTTACATCATAAGGGGTACTAGTCCCTCAGCTGGTACCCCTCTCATCCATTTTGAGTATAGGGGTTTTTCTCAACATCTGTTCAGGCTGCATTTTGACACAGTTTATTCAACTCTATAAAGACAAAAAACCTCAAAAAACTTAATGGACACAGAAACCTCATCACCCCGTTTCTCCTTTTGCCAGTCCATAGATGCACAGAGTAGCAAAAGAAGTTGCATGTATTTCATCTTACATTTAGCCTTTCTCACCTTTCTTTTGTTTTCTTTTGTTTGTTTGTTTGTTTGTTCATTTGATTTGTTTTGTTTCACCCTCTTTAAGTCTTTCAGCATCTATCTGAAGTGACCAAATGCCCATTTTTCATCAATTAAAATTTCTGGTGCAAAAAACCACTGATGCGAAGACTGTGTGCTTCCACATGTGTAGTGTTTCTCCCCCAGCTAGTGTTCAAGCTGTGCTGAATTGGGAGAACAGCTTTTAGCTATATAAATTAGTATGCTGAGTGATAAGCTAGTTATTAATAAATTTAGGTGTAAAGTTTTGAAAATTAAAATTCTGCTGTTGCATCAAGTCATTTGGAAAATGTTTGAAGGTTCTAAGTTTTAGAACCTTCACATATTTTCTGTTTGTAAAATGTTCAGCTATGGTTAACTACAAACAAAGATATTTTAAAAAAAATCTGATAAATATGAAAGAAATGTACTAAATAAAGACTGGCAAGTTCGCCAACTTTTTATAAAAAAACAAATTCTATTCACATTTTTCTGAGAGCATCTTGTTTGTAATTATTTTATCTTGTGCTTTTCTCTTTGCAACCTGAAATGATGTGTTTTCCAGGAAAATATTTAACCTTTCTGTGACTGTTCTCTTTAACCATTTTCTGGAATATTCTTTATCAGAAAAAAAAAAAAGGTTTTGCTTTTTTGCTTGTGTTGTACAGAAAATCAAGAATGGTGAGTGTGTTTATATCCTATGTTATGCCCATTTTGATTGATCTCATTCCATTTGTTCTCTTTTCTATACTTTGTTAACACATAATTTTTTAATGTGTTTTATGTATTTATTTTTGCTAATACATCAATTGATATGTCAATCTTTTTACTTTATATTGTGTTTTGCACATCAGTGGTAAGATAATGAACAGCATCATCCACACCTTCAACCTGTAGACCGCAAGCGATCCTATTCAACACGTTCTCCAAGCAGTGAAATCAGTCACTCTTCGCTTTGGTATACGTTGCGTTTTTCATAGCTGCAAACTTGTGATAAGAAAACATTGCTGATTTGTTCCTTTTTTTTTTTTTTTTACATTTTAAGATGGTGATGCAGGTTTTGACAAGGCAACTGTTTCAAGTTATCTCCTGTCAGGCAGCAGCTAAACTCTCAGATGGCACTGTCAGCTCCAAGTTGTTACACAAGCCAGAGAGACTGGCAAATGAACAGGTGGGATTGTCATATGTTTGCGAAGGAGTATGCTAAATGTTCTCACCAGTTACCAAACACCTCAGACATTTTCCTCTCTGCAAAGTCCTCACTCTCTCCCTGCAGTGGTTGCACACTCCATCTGGGAGACAACACATGTTTTGTTACATATCTCTCTGGCTGGACTGAAAAATGAGACACTGCAATACACATTTAGCAGTTTGAGCTGGAAGATTGATGGCAAGCTACCAGTCACTGTGCTTACTTGGTGGGAGAACTGAGGTGTTGTATTTATTTATTTTATTTTTTATTTTTTTAAGCTGTACTGTGATCTTGTTTTGAAAGGTTTAATTACTCCTCTTTCCACAGAAGCCAGTGTGTCATGACAGGTGACTGGGAAGATTGCAACTGGTTGCCTGGTAATTAAATCATTATATTCCCTGTAGAATGCATTTTATTTACAAAATGCAAAATGAGGAGTTCATCACTGACATTTCGCTGTAGCTATAGAAACACTGAGCTTTGAAAAACTTTTAGATGAGTGTATCATTAACCAGTTTTAAGTACTGGACGATACCGCGGCAACACCAAAGAGAAGTAGCCTACCTACACAAACAGGTAGCTCTCTGGAGTGGGAGGACTGACTTTACAAAAACAGTGTGGGGGCAAAAAAAAAAAAAAAAAAGAAGAAGAAGAGGTATTTAATTAGCTGGCTCTTGTGGGCTACTGCAGATGTGGAAACATTTGGTGAAGTTTGAGAGGAGTTACAATTATGACATGTACTGGATGGATTTTGCTCCAACAATTTTTTAAGTACTCAACTTTACACGTTTAACAATTATGGTTGAAATTGGATTTTGACATAAATTGTAAACAGCCAATCTTAGGTGACATGGGCTAAAACATTTTTTTAAATTGCTAAATATAAGAATGCAAGGGATTTTTACAGGTAGATTATATTATCTGTGAATTAATTCAATAACCGGAGCCATTTTAAAGAACCTGTTACACACAGCTTCCTTGAGTAACATCATGGAGAAATTCTAAAGAAATTAGCTAAGGTATCAGAAAGAGCGACGTGCAACTTCACACAGCAGAAGGAATAGTCAGCATCAAATTTGTTTTAAAAAGTGCTTTAAGTATGAGAAAGCCAATGTTTTGGAGTTCCCATCTCAAAGCCCTGATCTAAGTCCCATTGAATATCGTTGTAATGTCATACAGTTTAAACGGTGATTCTACCAAATGCTAGGAAAATGCATGTAAACATCTGATTTCAAATAAAGTTATCAAAAGATTCTCTCGCTCATTATTTTTGGCCATTTAGCAGAGAGATAGAAAGGTCACTCTAAGTGACCTTAAACAGGAGAAATTCAGTCTGTCTCAACGTCAGACGGTGTACATAAATAAGAGGTTTTAACTATACAGACTTTCAAAAAGTATGAGCCTGCGGTATAATGAAATGTTTCTCATTTGGTGTCTACATTAAATGGATGCTTTTTATCTGCATAGTCAGACTTGTATTAGAAGACTGAGGAGCAAAAAGATCTGCTTTGCTGGAGAGGTTTAAATCACTCATGTATTCTCACAGATGCACACACACATATTTATTTTTCCTTTGTTTACATTTGTGAAAAGGAACAAATTAATTAGATTTATAAAACTGAATATAATACAAATGTGAAAACAAACAAAAAGCAAGCATTTGAATTACATTAATAATTTCATTGGTCTCTCACTTCTTGCTTTTCTTTCTTTTCATTCTTTTGTTGCTCTCACACAGTCTCACACACAAGCACATTTTAATCATGGACAGACATGACATCGGATCAGTGTGAGCATTTTCTACCTCATAAATGGAAATGACTCATCAGTCATTCATCTATCTTGGATGGCATTTTCCTTTCTTTCACTCAGGGGGGAATGAACTCCATTTGGCTGGAGACCCAGTCTCTCTGATGGTTCAGTCTAAAAGCCTATCGCCCAGAGGATATGTTTTGTGTTTCTGATAAGGCTATTCTTTGTGTTTGTGATTACTTTCTTGTTGTTTTGACATTCGACGCTGATACATTATTCCTAATGGCTCGTTATTTTAGTTTTCAATTTAGCTGACAGACTGTGTCTCTTTAATTGATATTTCCATAGAGACAGGTCGTCCCACCCCCCCAGAACTAAACCATCAAAGTGAGGAAGACAAAACTGCATATATTGTGCTTTTTTAGCTGAATGTCTGTCTCGGTGTCTGCTGGCGACCGGAGAACTCTTGTAACCCATTGCTTATTCATGCTCTCTAACACTTCAGAGAGCTTTACAAGAATAACAGATCAGATTCTCTTAGACTCAGGTATAATGTAGCCTCACAGCCTAAAAGCTGCATCACTGAAGGGGGCTCTTTCTCTGCTCTGTCGCTACATCTCCTCTTAAATCTCAACAAAATCAATTATCTCTCTGTAACCATGGAGCCTTGGCCCCTACATGGCTGCTGAATCCCATATGGAAATATAGATACCAGGGGATTATAATATTGAAAATCTTATGAAGTGAGAGATCCCTTAGGAGGATTCCATTGTACAGCGTCTCTTGATACTACTAAGTATCCTTGGGTGAACTGACTTGGTGCCATTGCTCAGTAAATGGAAAAGTTAACTCATATTGCCAAGCCCTTATGGGGATTGTTATTTAAAATCTCTGCTAAACTGAGAAGCTGGAGCTGTGCTATCTCATTTCTACTCCTTTGTGATGTGACAAGTTCCTTCTTTGGGTGTCTTTACAATAGCAATTCGACAGGGGAAATGCATGTTAGTGAGAAAAAAAGTCCCCAGCAGAGGCCCATTGTGACAGCTTCTTAAGCTAGAGTCTGAAATGTCTTTAAGGCATCTTATTCTGGCAAAGTTGCTCAATTCTCCAAAGCAGATGGGACCTGGTAGATTGCCACTCAGATGGTGGACCACTGAGATTTCTTGCTAAGTTGTGAAGTTTGAACTTACGTGTAGTTCAGAAATCACACAGGATGGGGAAGTGAAGGGGAGCAGGAGCCCTTGAGAAATGATGCGTCAAAAATTCTGCATGCATTTAAAAATGTTCTCTTCTTTCCATGTTCACAAAAAAGGCAATACTTTTCTAAAGCATACACCTACAATAGACTATGACTGTCAAATATCAGAAAGCCAGCTAAACATTTTTAACCAAATTCTCAAGATGCTATTAATGGTTTTCTGCTTTTATTAATATTTTTAAGAACATGTTTTTTATTATATTTTATTAAAAAAAATAAAAAAATAAAAAACAATTAACATTTACATGCATACTTCTCTTTCCTAAATCATTGCAAAACTGTGTGAAAAAAATATATTTGGCTCTAATTTCATTTGCAAATGAGTAAGATTTCAAATTGTAGATGATGTTGGAACCAGTATTCTGTTTATGAATGTGTGCAAGTCGTTATGTCCTGCCTCACCTGTGCCTCAGGTGCTGAACCGTCCCCTACATGAAACAGTTGACTGGACACATCTGTTTCCACTCTGCTCATGAAGAAGATTGTAAGGCTTGTGAGATGAACTGATGCCACCACCAAAAGGCCATTAGTCTTTATTTAAGATGCATGTGTGGATTTCTTCTTTGCATAATAAATAATAATTTTGATTCTCTTTTAGAATAATAGTATTTCAGAACAAAAGGAAGAATAAATCTAATTCCATGCTGAAAGAGAGAACATTTCTGTAATTCAAAGTCAGTTTCCTATTGTATCATGTAAGCATACACTTTGCAACCTTGACATTGTTAGCATAATAGTGATAATGCAGGGGAAGCACAAACACTGTGCTATGCCATTGTAACTATGAAGTCATTCAGCATTTTTCATTTATTAGCAAAATCAAGGAGTCTGTGTACTTTCACATTTGTCCTTCAGAATTTAGCAGTGACAACAACAAAGCTGTCTTTTAGAAGAAAGAAAACAACAAGCAAAGGAACAAATGACTGTGTTTATAAAACCTGTTAAGCAAATTAATTTTTTAAAATCATTAATGTATATAAAGAAATCCCTTCATCAAACACAAAGTGCATGGAAAGTGAAGGTCTAGGTGTGTTTTACACGAAATCTAATCTCTGGTGTTTACAGAACCAAAAAACAAGATATTTTATAATTGTTTAAGAACATTGTCTGAATATTGTAGACAACATGTAAATAGATTTACAAACATCTGACACAGTGTGCATAAATTTTGATGTGTCTGTGGTAATGCTACTTAAATTATGTGGTGTCCATGTAATCTCTAAATTTCTACATTGCATATACCAATTTGTTCTTGTGGTACCCCACAAGTGATATTCAACTAATTTTAATTTGCAGTGCTGATATTCTACATGAGTTAAGTTATGCAGTGGTTGCTGATATATTTGTTGCGAAGCCATATTCACATTAACATAATAATCTAGATTTGTTAATTACTTGTGCCAAGATTGTAGATAAAAACAAACTCAAAATACTTGTAAATTGTGAATCCTTAAATTTACAAACTACATTGTTAGGTCAATTTTCCTTAAGATTAGGGAGCAAATGAGAAAATATATGTATAATGGTAGTGAGGCGCAAAATTTGAATTTAGAATATGATTATAAAGAAAAGTAAGGTCATATTCAATAAATTAGAACATATGCCCTGATCAGTCTTTGCCAGATTAAAAGTGCCTTTAAAAAAAAAAAAAAAACAACAACAACGTTTAAACAGGTATTAG
>NW_006800182.1:303183-326014 GCF_000485575.1 Poecilia formosa | reverse complement strand
TCATGTAGTTCTGCTCTTAGGCCTTTTGTAAATTTGCTTATTTTTTGTATTGATGTCTCTCTTTAAAGGTGAATATTAAAATCCACTTCACTCAAAATTTCAACAATAATGTTCTGTTTCTAACTCTGGGCACTTCTATGGCAACAGAGTTTTTATGTGGCTAACATAGAAATCTTATATCATAATAATAATACATAAAATCTTACTTTCACACAATCAGTACTGTATTTCGCATGACAGTATAATGTGTTGTCTTAAACTACAGGACCATCATGTAAACTTTGGTGGCTAATATTAAATTTGCATCTCAATTTTCAGAAGCCCTTTGTTAAAACATGATTTAGAAGAATAGAGCATTGAATATGTTATGCAAATCTCCTACACAGAGGAAGATTCACTTTGTAAGATTATTAAAATGTCTCATGGTTGGTTGAATTGGTTCACTGCACATGTAAGCAGCATGGAATGAGCCCAATTTAAATGTGGTTTCAAGGGAACACAAGCTCAAATTATGATGGGCATATTTCTAAGGAATTAAAAAATATATATTTATTTTTAAAAAAGACTAGATAGAGCTGTAAAAAAGCAGACACGCCCTTGGGACTCCAAAATAGAACTACTAGTTTATAGAACTGAAATAATAAGCCACTTCTACAGTCTGGGGGACATTGCCTTGAGTGTTCTGAATACACAGCTGCCTTCAGCTGCAACGCTCTTCCTGGAACACTTGGTATTTCTTCAGTTCATCATGTTCCTTTTTCCTCATGTTTCCTTTATTTGGGGTCGTCACATTGAACACATAAGTTGTCCTGAACTGCTTTTCAATGATCATAATGCCTGGTTAGCTGGCCATTACCATTTTGTCCGTTTGTATCAGGAAGACCGATAGGATCTTAGCTTGGTCATTCTACATCACCTTGGAAGACAATTCCAAGTTTGAACTTGGGGTCTGCAGCTTGTATGTTTTTATACACTATACCAGCCACTTGGCATTGACATGCCATGTGTCCCTTCCCTACTAAAATCTTACACCTTGTTGTTTGATGGTAGAGTCTTGCTTTGTACAGTCTAGACCTGAAAGTTGCAGAGTGTTGTGGTAGATCTGGGTCTCTATTGCAGTGGTGCTCAAGGCCTGTTCCTTGCCATGATCAGTGTTTCTGTGCTGTCCTTCATTGCAGTACTATAGCCATTATGGCTATAGGAGTGCCATACCACTGGCATAACAATACAATACCACTTCTGCTATTTGTCTGTTATGAATGACAAGCAAGAGTTTTCCTCACATGATGGTTCCTTCAGATCCTTCTATTCCAGTTTCCATTGTCTGAGACATTCACTGAGCACTTCATCCCTTGGAGCCATCTTCCTGTAATCTTGGACTTATGTATGTATGCACAAACACCAGTATGGCACTATCACAATCAAAGAAAAATGTTCATAAAGTAAATTATTCAAACATGCCATCAGGGGCGCAGCTACATATTATTCAGGTTGATGCGAAAACATAAATCGGCGCCCCCCCAAAGGAAGGTACGTAAGGGTGAAGGAGCGTAGAAAACATACAGTCGCTCTACCCCCACCCCGAGACGAAGACACGTGAAAGGTAAAACTCGCTACATTTACATTTACATGTGCGCGAGGTGAAGGAGCGTAAGGGCGCGGTGAAGTGTATGCGAAGGCATCATCGGCGCGTCGCCCCCTCCAGACGGGGTTTTGACGCCCACTCAGGTGCAGCGCCCCTATGCGTTGCATGCGCTGCGTACCCACTTTTTGCGCCACTGCATGCCATATATGACTTATTGATCAAAATTGGTTATGTGTTTAATGTTTACAAAGAAGGTCAATCCCAAAGGAAGTTGGAGAGGATCCTGACGTGCGTGTCTGTTTTGTAGAACGTTTTCAGCAACAGTTTGTGTTGACTTTATTCGAGGTAGACAGAGATGTAATACAAATCAAAAACTATGGGTAAATAGTTTGGATTGTTTACGGACTTTTTGCTGGGCCAGGGCTGATGGACGGAGTCTTTTTTTGATTATTTGCATTTTACCTGTACATTTTGACTTCAATTTGAATGATTCTCATTGTGAATACTAGATGTCTGCATGCATGTTCAGATCCAGAATAAATGAAGGGTATTAGCATGCAACTGGGGCCACGCAACATTTTCAAACATAATGCTACAGGGAGCTCCAATGTCCCTGGTGGATGGACTGCACACCATAACATGCATACTTCAGTGTAAGAGCACCAACACAGATGTTTCTAACCCGATCTTTCTGCATAAAGAAAAATCTAAATTTACACCAAGGACTAAACCACAGATTTAAAGTATAGAGCAGCAGTACAGACACGTTATATCTCAGCTTCTCCAGAGGTACAAAAGGTAATAAAATTGTTGCTGATATCTGCATGTTTTTCTGTAATAAAATAATGAAAAAATAAAGAAACTACCTACTGGTGACAAAAGAGAATATATATAACAACAAAAAATTAGTGGAAAAAATCTTCACATTATAGTAGCTGCAAATTTGTACATGAGTCATAGTTCTGCCCTGCAAGAACTGACTGGATGATGTTCTGCAATAATTCTAAGTCTACAGTAAGACACTTCTCCAAACGTCCAACAATAAAATAATAATACGATTTTTTTTTTTTTAGGATATGTTACCAGGTGGTGTTACAAAAGTAAAACAAAATACAATGTAATGCAACATTTATTACTGTAACACCTCATCTCACATTAGAAGTTGAATGAATTTAGGATCATAGGTCAAAGGAATAAAAGGAACTTCATAAGAATGGAAATCCTATAACTTTTAGCATGTTAAAGCTACTGTTCTGCGTGCCCTTCAACTCTTAAAGAATTTATTTTATTTTATGAGGGTTCAATTTAGATGCATGGATCCTTGTAAACAATACAAACACTTGGCATCTGTCTTTTATTCCTTTGAAAATGTTCTAGCACTCTGCAAAAGCAGTCATACATCCACCCACTGCTTTTGAATTCTGCTCCGTGTGTTTGCCCTTGAAAACAAGCCAAGATGATTCCTGCCTCTCTTTGTATGAAGTTATTTTTTTACTCTTAAAAATTATCCAGAATGGACTTTTATAGAATGAGCCACAAGTAGAAAATGTAATAGAACAATCACTTAATTCATGTGATTTTAATTAATGCTTACTTCTTACTTTGGATCTTTTCAAAATATTTCAACAGGATCTCAAATACTAGGTGGTGATTGTGGTGATTATTAAAAGCTGGTAGTCTCTTTTTTAAATTCAAACATTCAAACATGGAACACATTAAAAAAAAAACATCAAACATGAAATTTGCCTCTATGAAAAAGTTATTCTCAGGAATTACATGAAAGATTTCAGGACTTTTATTGAAGTATGTCTTGATGGCAGAAATCAAGATTTATGTAGAAACAAAACCTTTAAACAAGCTAATAATCTGTACTTCAATTACCCACAGAGACTTTCAAAAAAATCTACTTACTCCTATTAAAAAGACTGCAAGGTATTGTGAACATTGTTTTACTGTGGACATGATGTTCTTTAGGTGATGCTCAGTGTTCAGCAACTGAAGCCCAAAACCCCAAATTACTTTTCATCAGACCATAATGAAATGTTGATTTTTTTTTCATGTCAAGTGTCCCATCTTATTTATGTGTGAGATTATATATAAATAATGCCTCAGAACTTCTTATGCTTATGCTTTGTAACCTGATTAGATTTATTTATTTATTTTTGGCTTTTTACATTTCCCTCCTTAAAGATCTAATTTTGTATTTTGATTATGCAGAATAAAAGTCAGATTATATTTTGGAAAGGGAAAGCTTTAGAAATGGTAATCCATTGTCTCATGCCACATTAGCAGGGGTGTACACACTGTACTGTTAATCAACATTGAATATAAAAAAAAAAAAAAACAACTGATCAGATATGGGAGCTCATGCACCCCCAATCCCATCCCACCCACAGCCATGACTTTCAAATACCATCACTCATCTAATAGGCTTAAAGTATTTTGATATTCTTCATCGCATATTTAAAAGCGTGGCGTGTCGCTTGTTTTTAGCTTTCAGGTGCACTTTTCTTTTACAGATATAAAATGTTTATTTTACAAATGTGCACTATAAAAATAAAATATGACAACCTTTCAAAATGGTGGCCTTGTGGGGAAGCAGGTTGTTTTGCAATTGTCATTGGAAATGATTGACAGAAACATGAAGTGCTGTATGCTGACATAGGTCATCCCTCTTCTTTAATCAGCCGGTATTAATATTTCTAAATCTTGTTGACTGTTTTCAGTGTCTCAGAGTTAAAAAAAAAAATAAAAAAAACTTGATTTGAAGTTACCCTGATCTGATATCTCAGGTCACTTTTTCATGGCCATCTGCACCTGCTCATTAGAGTGCTCCAGAATTCTCCACCAATGCCCACATGCAGCTTATATGTTTGTGACAGGTTGTGCATGCTGACAGCAACAAAAGATTGCTGTTCAAAGAAATATACCAAACAGAACTGATAAGAAAAAAAAAAAAAAAAAACATTGCTCAGAATATGAGCAGCAGATAAATGCAAGAAATATTGTACAGTGTATTTCTCTTTTTTTCCTGTTTGGATAATACATTTATCAAAGACAAGAAGGACACAAATAAAGCAGTTTATTCTTTGTGAGAAACAACTGGATTCTTTTCATGTCTTTGCTCTTCCTCTTCTGAGTAGTCAGATGAAAAATCATTTAAGGCTTCAGGAAAATATGTAGGTGTCTTACAAAACCAATGTCGTGCTACTGACCCAAAAATGGTATGTTGTAGGAAATGGTATGATGTTGCTGATATCTCCAGTGAGTTATTTCATTTTTCTTTTTAGCATAGTGGTAATGCAATTAAAGTTTTCGAATTAAATACAAGAAATGTTATATTTTTGCTATAGTTTGTGTTTAAAATCCTCTATTGTTTGAATGTGGCATCTGACAACATACTGTGTCGCCCTGCGTTCAAAGTATTTAATTCTCAGGGCCATGCTTTGTATGGAGTGTCATCCTAAAATATCTAATCAGATCTTGATGGAGTGGAAAGCGAAATTGTGAAAAGGAATTAAACCTAATTCATTAAAGTCACTGACCCAAGTAGAATTAACCAGTGGCCCGGAATAACCAAGTATGCATGAACCATCAAATATTAGCAAGGTGCTCACCGCTCTAAAGGTGCTACAAGGGGAAAAGGTTGAGACAACTATATTTTTTTTGCTCATGAATGAGAATAATAATGCTTTTATCCTTTTAGTTCGACTTTCTCACTTCCAGAAAACATATATTAAATTATGTATTGTTCTATGTTGTAAATGATAGCTGGTCAAGGAGGAAAAGTTTTGTGCATTATTTTTCTGACTTATTATTGGTTAGGTAGTAAATATGGTAAGTAGGAGCAGTAGCATGCTAATGTTGAATTGTGTGCACAATGAATAACACGAGAAATAACATACTGCATGTTTTAAATGCACAAACACAAGAAGAGTACCTCAGCAAGTATAAAATGACAAATGAGCTGCAGAACATATTTGGACTAAGATGCTAAAAAAGCACTAAAGCACATTAATTTTCATTTAATCAACTCAGAGACTTGCTGGAAGCTTATTATTCATTTACCTGTCAGGGAGAGGTTGACTTATCGGGACTTATCAGAGTTATGAAAGTATGCTGGTCTACATATAAAAATGCCCAGTAATATTACATCGTATCCAAAAAATAAAACAGGTTGTTTATAAAACAATGGAGAATGTTGAAATTGAATGTCAGCTTTTGCATCTTTCCTATACTGCTCTAACTGCATGTTAATTGATGACCTTCCCACATCTGTCTGCTTAGCCAGTGAATGATCAACGTAATCGGCAAGATCATTATTAGCAAGATCAGTAGTTCATCCACTTCTATTCAATGCCATTCATCACATCAAGATTTAATTGGATTGCTAATTGATGTGTAGAAACCCATGTAATTGCACTAAAAGCCACTTTCAAGCAACCCCGCCATGCAGGAAAGGGGGAAAAAAGGTGGGGAGAATGGGTAGGTGAGGTGAGGGTGGCTGGAGGGCATGGAAACAAACTGTCTAGCATAAGGTCATCATGTAAATGTAAACACCCTCTAAAATGTAATTGTATCACTGCAACACTTTAATGTAATGCTACTCCCAAATTACAAATGTAAAGCACACTTGCTTTCTTTTAATCTTAAGAGAAAAAAAAAATCAAAGATTATCTCCATTTTTATTGTAGTCTGTTAGAATTACACCAGCTAACTGATGGCATGCAGTTTAAATTAACATGGTCGATCAACCACATAATGGACCTCAATGAGACACCATTCAGCCTGGAACTAAAGGATCCTTGATGTGGCAGCTAGATAAAACAGAAATCTAATCTCAATTAGGAACAAGTTCTTTTCATTACAGTCTCATACCCCCACTGAAACCACCCAAATTCAGAGAGAAAACATAATACTTAGCTTATAGAGTTTCTCTGTCATTTCTTCTGATCATGGCTACTTGTGCTACAGCAGACTTTTGTTTCCATGCAGTTTGATTATTTTTCATTCAAGATATTGCGTTTTATTTTCTCTTTTCAATTTTTTAAAACAAATCTTATGTGCACAATTACCTTTGTTATCTTACCTCCAAGTAAATATATGATATTGGGTGGGCTCTTTCGACTGGCATTAGCTGTCATCAGATCAGTTGTATGTGGTTTTGGAGGTCAGTCAAACACATTAACCTCTTATTGGTGGGATGCTTAGAANGTTTTTCAGTGGCCATAAAAAAAATGTAAATCACATTTTTTTATGTCCGAATGAGTAAATTGTTGTCATTGATCCTTTATTTGTGAGGAATAAAAAACATAATTGCACAAATATTGATTGAAATGGTTAGTATAGGAGTTAATAATCAGACACAAAAAAGATTTGGAGGATTTCTTTGGTTTCTGACACTATAGAACACTATAGAACTCCCCGGGTCAAATTGACCCGCGAACATTATTGCTGTACCTCAAAAGTGAACATAACAGGAGGGTTAAAAAAAAAACAACTGATCAGATATGGGAGCTCATGCACCCCCAATCCCATCCCACCCACAGCCATGACTTTCAAATACCATCACTCATCTAATAGGCTTAAAGTATTTTGATATTCTTCATCGCATATTTAAAAGCGTGGCTGTCGCTTCTTTCACTGCAACTACAGTGAAACTCTAGTTGCATTTTAGCTTTCAGGTGCACTTTTCTTTTACAGATATAAAATGTTTATTTTACAAATGTGCACTATAAAAATAAAATATGACAACCTTTCAAAATGGTGGCCTTGTGGGGAAGCAAGTTGTTTTGCAATTGTCATTGGAAATGATTGACAGAAACATGAAGTGCTGTATGCTGACATAGGTCATCCCTCTTCTTTAATCAGCCGGTATTAATATTTCTAAATCTTGTTGACTGTTTTCAGTGTCTCAGAGTTAAAAAAAAAAATAAAAAAAACTTGATTTGAAGTTACCCTGATCTGATATCTCAGGTCACTTTTTCATGGCCATCTGCACCTGCTCATTAGAGTGCTCCAGAATTCTCCACCAATGCCCACATGCAGCTTATATGTTTGTGACAGGTTGTGCATGCTGACAGCAACAAAAGATTGCTGTTCAAAGAAATATACCAAACAGAACTGATAAGAAAAAAAAAAAAAAAAAACATTGCTCAGAATATGAGCAGCAGATAAATGCAAGAAATATTGTACAGTGTATTTCTCTTTTTTTCCTGTTTGGATAATACATTTATCAAAGACAAGAAGGACGCAAATACAGCAGTTTATTCTTTGTGAGAAACAACTGGATTCTTTTCATGTCTTTGCTCTTGCTCTTCTGAGTAGTCAGATGAAAAATCATTTAAGGCTTCAGGAAAATATGTAGGTGTCTTACAAAACCAATGTGGTGCTACTGACCCAAAAATGGTATGTTGTAGGAAATGGTATGATGTTGCTGATATCTCCAGTGAGTTATTTCATTTTTCTTTTTAGCATAGTGGTAATGCAATTAAAGTTTTCGAATTAAATACAAGAAATGTTATATTTTTGCTATAGTTTGTGTTTAAAATCCTCTATTGTTTGAATGTGGCATCTGACAACATACTGTGTCGCCCTGCGTTCAAAGTATTTAATTCTCAGGGCCATGCTTTGTATGGAGTGTCATCCTAAAATATCTAATCAGATCTTGATGGAGTGGAAAGCGAAATTGTGAAAAGGAATTAAACCTAATTCATTAAAGTCACTGACCCAAGTAGAATTAACCAGTGGCCCGGAATAACCAAGTATGCATGAACCATCAAATATTAGCAAGGTGCTCACCGCTCTAAAGGTGCTACAAGGGGAAAAGGTTGAGACAACTATATTTTTTTTGCTCATGAATGAGAATAATAATGCTTTTATCCTTTTAGTTCGACTTTCTCACTTCCAGAAAACATATATTAAATTATGTATTGTTCTATGTTGTAAATGATAGCTGGTCAAGGAGGAAAAGTTTTGTGCATTATTTTTCTGACTTATTATTGGTTAGCTAGTAAATATGGTAAGTAGGAGCAGTAGCATGCTAATGTTGAATTGTGTGCACAATGAATAACACGAGAAATAACATACTGCATGTTTTAAATGCACAAACACAAGAAGAGTACCTCAGCAAGTATACAATGACAAATGAGCTGCAGAACATATTTGGACTAAGATGCTAAAAAAGCACTAAAGCACATTAATTTTCATTTAATCAACTCAGAGACTTGCTGGAAGCTTATTATTCATTTACCTGTCAGGGAGAGGTTGACTTATCGGGACTTATCAGAGTTATGAAAGTATGCTGGTCTACATATAAAAATGCCCAGTAATATTACATCGTATCCAAAAAATAAAACAGGTTGTTTATAAAACAATGGAGAATGTTGAAATTGTATGTCAGCTTTTGCATCTTTCCTATACTGCTCTAACTGCATGTTAATTGATGACCTTCCCACATCTGTCTGCTTAGCCAGTGAATGATCAACGTAATCGGCAAGATCATTATTAGCAAGATCAGTAGTTCATCCACTTCTATTCAATGCCATTCATCACATCAAGATTTAATTGGATTGCTAATTGATGTGTAGAAACCCATGTAATTGCACTAAAAGCCACTTTCAAGCAAGCCCGCCATGCAGGAAAAGGGGAAAAAAGGTGGGGAGAATGGGTAGGTGAGGTGAGGGTGGCTGGAGGGCATGGAAACAAACTGTCTAGCATAAGGTCATCATGTAAATGTAAACACCCTCTAAAATGTAATTGTATCACTGCAACACTTTAATGTAATGCTACTCCCAAATTACAAATGTAAAGCACACTTGCTTTCTTTTAATCTTAAGAGAAAAAAAAATTAAAGATTATCTCCATTTTTTATTGTAGTCTGTTAGAATTACACCAGCTAACTGATGGCATGCAGTTTAAATTAACATGGTCGATCAACCACATAATGGACCTCAATGAGACACCATTCAGCCTGGAACTAAAGGATCCTTGATGTGGCAGCTAGATAAAACAGAAATCTAATCTCAATTAGGAACAAGTTCTTTTCATTACAGTCTCATACCCCCACTGAAACCACCCAAATTCAGAGAGAAAACATAATACTTAGCTTATAGAGTTTCTCTGTCTTTTCTTCTGATCATGACTACTTGTGCTACAGCAGACTTTTGTTTCCATGCAGTTTGATCATTTTTCATTCAAGATATTGCGTTTTATTTTCTCTTTTCAATTTTTTAAAACAAATCTTATGTGCACAATTACCTTTGTTATCTTACCTCCAAGTAAATATATGATATTGGGTAGGCTCTATGTCGACTGGCATTAGTTGTCATCAGATCAGTTGTATGTGGTTTTGGAGGTCAGTCAAACACATTAACCTCTTATTGGTGGGATGCTTAGAAGATGTTGTTCATTCTTAGATTAATGTATTTTGATTATCTTGGTGTTTGACCATGTTCCCTGTGTTTACTGTGTTTAGTTGGTTTCCCTAATCCCGATGTTTGCTTTGTATTTACTCCGTGTCAGTTAGTGTGTGTACCATTCATCACACAGTGAAGGTATCGGTTCACTGTATAGGCATGGTGTGCACACCGTTTCCAATGGAGTTGCAGCAGGGATATACTCCATAGTGTTTCTGAAAATCAGGAAGAATTACTTTGACCATATGATTGATATACACATAATGGGGTTGTTTAGGTTAGGGTTGGCTGAAATACTAAAGTCAATGAATCAACAGGGCTGCACAGTGGCACAGTTGGTAGTGCTGTTGCCTTGCAGCAAGAAGGTTCTGGGTTTGATTCCCGACCCCAGTCTTTCTGCATGGTGGAGTTTGCATGTTCTCCCTATGCATGCGTGGGTTTTCTCCAGGTACTCCGGTTTCCTCCCACAGTCCAAAAACATGTCAGGTTAATTGGCCTCTCCAAATTGCCTCTAGAATTGAGTGTGCTTGGTTGTTTGTCTCTGTGTTGCCCTGCAACAGACTGGTGACCTGTCCAGGGTGTACCCCGCCTCTTGCCCGGAACGATAGCTGGAGATAGGCACCAGCAACCCTCCTGACCTCACTAAGGGACAAGGGTGTAAAGAAAATGGATGGATGAATCAACAGAATATATTTTATTTCATATTCTGTGTGTGAACTAATAGTTTGTATTATATTTTTGCACATTTAAACTGTCGGGGTTAAAAAGTTTTAATCATACAGGGCCTATGGAAGTTTACTTCTCTAAGTAAACTACTGGGATTTTTTTTTTCTTTTCTATTTCTTGAGCAATACTATTTGTATTTCACTTTGCATGGTAACTGTATAAACATTGTTGGAAAGATCGATGCACACAGAAGAGACATAAAGAGAAGTAAACTTTGATGACCAGGTGTTACACACAAGTCAAGATTGGCTTCTATGTTTAATCCGGGAAAAATCACATTATCAAATATTTGCTGTGGCTGTGGATTTTCCTCTGTGTCAGTTTTCACCCAGTCACTCCTTGTCAGTGTCAGACTTAACAAGGCAAGCAAACTGCCCACAGCCAGCGGCCTGTCAGGTGCAGCATATCTGCACCTCATGGGGCAACAAAGTCAATCTGTGCTGACAAATGCTCACTACTGCTCTGCCAGTCTGGTCATACCCCAGGCATGAGAGATGGACAAGAGAGGAAACCACCATTCTGTCAGACCAAATTAAAACAAATCATCAGGGCAACTGATGAAAACCTACCAGAACAATGAGAAGTTGATGAACTAAAGAAAACATTTAAGTTGATACTTCTACTATTTTTTTTTATCTCTTATCCTGTATTCTTTTTCTTTATATGTGTGGTGTTTTTCAGAAATCATGGATGCAGTGAACAGAGTGGAATAGAGCATGTACTGCACAAGGGATATTGCTTAAACTTGTCATTACCAACCAAAATTTTACACACACCCACACATTCCTTTTGAATATGGATGCAACATTCAGAATGAAAGAGGGTAAAAATGACATCGTTATTCCCAGTTTGAATGATTGATGCACACTAAGCTTCCACTAAATAACCCATTATGCCATGGCAAATCAAAACAGTTCCCCAAGTCCAGGTTAGTACACATCAGTTTAAAAGAAAAATAACAACCTCTTCAATATATTAAAAGTATAATAATATTAGAATAGTCATAAGATATATATATTTTTTTATTTTCTTTTTTCTTTCTAAATAACATTAAAAATCACGTAGTCATTTAACTCTGGTTGTTAGAAACAAAAACTGTGCAGTAGTTTGCTTGTTTGTTTATTTAATTTTTGTGGTAAATGAAGTTGTCTGTCAATTTTGTTACCAGTAAATAAATATGGCTTAGAAGACTGACTTGCCCAGTTTTGTGAAACCAAAGGATGGCTTCAGCAGACATGTTAATGATCTGAAGAAAGTGTGAGGGAAATGTCCAGATGAGACACACATTTTTCAAACACGCCACACCTGATGGTATGCTAAACAAGATTAAAATAAATTTAATCTCTCCAGTTTCTTGCACACTTTCAAGGGCAGCAGCAAAGAGCAGGTATGTGGCCAAGTAAAATTATGGCTCTGTTTTTATTCATTAAATGAAAATATTGTTAACCTTGTATTTCATACAACCACAATTTTCTTGACCAAAATTTGGACTTTTAGTACCAGTGACATTACACTTTTGCACACCACAACACCATAGTATTTTTGTCACACCTTTGAAAGTTCAGTTGTGTCTTGGGTTTTAAAGGTTTCTGTTGTTTCTTAAGTCATAGAAGTGACCTGCCAAGCCGGGTGCTAGACACAGGGAGTAGAAGTTGTCTTTGTAGAGGGAAATGGCTGATAGGGTTAAAGGTGAGAAATGAACCAGACATAAATAGGTCTGCTGATGTATGCATTACGTGACTGATGCATGACATTACAATTGGCAAGATACTCAGAAGTTAACTCTGCTGAGAATGACCTGGCTCACATTTTTGTGTTATGAGTCTTTATAAACTGAATTATGAAGTTTATTTGCAAAAGTTCCACTGGAACAAAGCAGCTAACACCACATGTGAATGTGTCACAACTTTATAGCTGAAATTGCAGAGACGTGATGCCAAGAAGGCAGGATCGCTCTGGGTGTATGACGTAATTGTCTCCTGAAAATTTGAATATTTTACTTAATGAGATATTCAAACTTGGGGAGGCCCAAAATAGGTGGCAGCACTGAGTATTACAATAATAACAATTATTATTATTATTATTATTATTATTATTATTATTATTATTATTATTATTATTGGCAGTAGTTTTTTTATCCTTATTATTTTGGTGTAGAAGCTCTGCTCCTTTCAAAAGTTCTAAATAAATTATATTTGTTTTGTGTCTACTTGGGAATTGAGTTCAAATATTTAAATGTATTTTTGGAACTAAAGAATCTCTGCATGAATGAACAGTTGTTTGCACTATTGCCTCATAGCAATAAGATACTGAGAAGAATTAAAAGAAAAGTACAGTATAAATCAAATATTAATTACCTGCTTATGTACAATCTTGCATTAGCACCAGACTGAGTGAGTTTTATACACCTTACAGTAAATTCATGTTTTTACCACTAAAATTAAAAATCTTGTGTATTTTCAGATTATTTCATATATGACTCCAAATTTGATCTATAGATCAAGGAGACCCGTCTTTCTATTGAACAGTTTTATTTTCAGCTACTCTGTGTTAGAGGGGTAGTATCAGTCATCTCTCAAATACCCCAGAGGTGTTTTATTAAATTTGAGAAATACTGTATGTGACCAGGTCATCACTTTCTTGTTATCTTCTTGAGAAATTTGTGTGACTTTGACCTCTGGAAGAGAAGAGCCATTTTTGTCAGCCAGTGTCTTGTCATATCCAAGTGTGACCTCTTCCAAACCTTTCTTGCTCCCACCATTCTTTGGTTCACGCTCAGGACTTAGTATTTACTGAGATACCTTGGATTAAGTTCAGACCAAACATGTTGAACCTCAGATAAAATAAATCTTAGGTGCCAAACATGTTGAACCTCAGATAAAATAAATCTTAGGTGTGTTTTGTAACAACCAAGGTCAGCTGCAGATTATGAAGGTAATACAAAAAAAAGGCCCTTCGAGGCCACTCAAATCAATATAACAAAAGCACTTCTAACTAGAGGTATTTAAAACTTATCTTGTCTTTTCTAATGAAAACATCTGTATGATATCCTATTCTCACTCAATAGACATAACTACATAGGGAATAACAACTGTGGTTCAACGTGAAAAATCTAAACCATTCAAGGAGAAAAGAGAACAAAAAAAAAAAAAAAACTGCTGGTCCGTCCTTCAAGACAACCATGTAAATAGTGTTACTACTTAACAGAGTGTTAGTACATTCTTCAAAAAAATGTATTTATTTTATAGTAATGTGAAAGGACTTCTTGCCAATTTATGTAGGTATACAATGAAGAAGAAAAGTTGGAAAGTCAAAGATTTCCTGGTTTAAATAACCTTTTTTGGTTCTACAGGCCTTTATTTATTAGTGAGTAGACATGAAAGGAGGTTGTGAGACAGGGGGAATATAGGCGAGGATTCCAACCTTTGACCGCCACATACGATTTGTCCCGCGCTTTGTTCCTGCGCCACCACCATGCCCAGTTTAAATACAATTTTTTGTGAACTTTGGATGCACTTGCTCTAAATTCCTTTAGTATTGTAGTCTCTTCACAAACTAAAAACATGAATTAAATTATTTCAACTCTGAGTGTGAGAATACAGTTTTGTCATAATAAATGTCTTGACAGTCTTCCCAAGGTGTAACCACAGTTTGATTATATCATTAACAAGAGTAAGGATATTCCATTCCCCCCATAATACCCCCACAAGCCTTGACAGGATAAAGTAGATTTTGAAAATAAGTGAACTAATGCACATAAGTGTTCTCATTTCTGATCTGTGCTTTATCACTAGCATATCTTAACAACCAAGTTAAGATATGTACTCTGAATGTTTGCTTTTCATTTAGGATAGATTTGATAGTGCTTAATCTCTTTGTTATCTGAACACATGTAGACTGCAAGAGGAGGCACTGAAATGGAGGTTGCAACAGTCAGCTAGAAGATTGTTAGTGAGGAGAAAGGGTTGCTGTGACTTTGCATTCACAGTTTACATTAGTGCACACCTACGCATGCCATTCACTAAGAGAAAAAGAAACAGCACACACAAAACATTCACTGTTCATGATGGAACTCTATACCCTCTCTCTCATCTTGTCCTTGCAAGTCTTGTCATATCCCTCTCTTGTTTTCATCTCTTAGACAGCCACATCCTCTTCTTTTTGCTTTTGGTCAGCCTATCGCTAATGTGACGGAGTGGGTCAATAGTTTGTGATGCATTAACTGGATTACCACCAACTAATTAGCAAGGGCCCTCTGCTCTTTTGATCCTGCGTCCTTGTGTTCTGGATGACTTCCCAGTCTTTGAAAGTAGCAGTGATGGAAAAGCAGCTTTCAACTACCAGTAATCCTTTGGCTCTGGCTGTGTGACCCTGGTTAGATCACCACATGCCTGTCGGGGGAGAGGTCTACCATTCATCTAGGACACCATACCTGGCAAAGATGAGTGAGAGTCTGTGTAGATGTGTGGATGGAATGTGCCGATTATGCAGGGTCCGACAAACAGAGTATTTCTAATATCAGATCTGATGTGAGAATTGTGGTATAATTGCATTATACAGCTACATGATAATGGAAAACACACCTCGGGGAATTCATCTTGGACCTAATTGTTTGTTTTTTTTTTTGTTTTTTTTTATGACATGGACATATTTTGGATAGTGTGGTGGCAAAATCAGTAGCACTGTTGCCATGCAAACAAAAGGGTTCAAACTCTGGCCTTTCTGAATGGAGCTTGCATGTTCTCCTCAGGCAAGCATTGATTCTCCCTTGGTACCCTGGCTTCTTCCCACAGTCCAAAACCATGACTGTTAGGTTAAGTGTTATCTCAAATTTGCCCCAAAGTATGAGAGTGTGTCTGCATGTTTGTAAGTTCTCTCTGTGTCACCCTGTAGATGGTGTGGCCCACCTGGACTGCTGGGCCTCCCCATGACCCTTCAAGGATAAGAGGATGTAGACAATGGATGAACACTTTTTTTCCCCATCTTATGCTCTGAACTATGCTCTGTTGATAGAATTACAACTTGGACTCTACATCCTGTTCTACATCTGTGATTTTATGTCATGGAATTTAGAGACCTGACCAAACAGCTTCATCACGTCATGATATCAAGATGAGTAAAGGTGAACATTTGATCTAGTATTGCATTTGGCTATGCTACCAAAAAGTTATTTTTACATAATACAAATGTAATCTCTTCAGTTTTAATACATTTATTTCAGTCTGTGCTTGTCTATAGCACTGAAAAGAGAGAGGAGAAATGTGCTTAAATACTGAATCCATCCGGATTCTCTTTCAATATTCTTCTTATCATGCAAGTAATATGTTTCCCCAGGTGAGCAAAGTGGTGGAATACAGGATAAAAGGGAGTAGAATTTACTATTTTTTTCTCCTTTTTTTTTTCAAAGGCACATTGTATGCAGTACAAAAGGGCCAAACTGCACCATTTACAAAATCAGTTAAGCCTTGAGGGAAATCTGTTCGTGGATGACATTGAAGTTAAAAGTGCCCATGGAGAGGCTTCATTTCTCTGCAAATCATAGCCTACATTTCAGCAGTCGTTCTTTGTGCATGAATATGACTGGCAGTAAACACCTGATTTGAATGTTATTGGTCTATTAAAGGGCAACCAACAGCTGCTATTGCCCTCGTTTATATGGCACATAGGGACTCTTGTCAACCCTCTTGTAGGCTCACCTATTATTACCAAAAAATTGCTTTCAGATTTTGTCAGCCCTGTGATTATTTCTTCAAATTAGCAAAATAAAAATTACTAGAACCCTGACCACAGCTATGCATAAATTAGTGCAGAACAGACAAACTCTTGAAATAATTTATATTTAATTTCAAAACGTTGGTTGAGAATAATGAGAGGAACTATAGAGGAGCATCCACAGATGTTTAGAATTAGAGGTTACCCAAACAGCAAATAGCACATTTTCTAGTAAAGTCTAAGTGACAGCTAAACACACAGAGAAAAGAAAAACATATGAAGGATATGGTTGTGACCACAACATGTGAATAATTGGCAAAAAAGGGGATGATACATTCAACTTTGTAGGCAAGATGATAAATAACATGAAGTTCTATAGAGTAAGACGCTACATTAACATATGTTATCTAATTGTATTTCCACCTACAGTACCTCCCAAACATATTAATAACATTTGCACATTTGGTCACATTTCCACAAGCTTCAATATACTTCATTTAATTAATTCAGGAAATCATTTTAGGATGAAAGAAAAAAAAATATGAATACTTATCTTTCATTTTTACAAAAGCAATTAAGAAGTTTGACACATATATATATTTACAGCCTCACACTCTAATCGACAAATCCTGTGCTATCAAGTGTCTTCAGAATTTAGGCTAATTAATAAATACATTTCACCACAGTTTGATTCAGATTCAGTACAAATTCAACTGCTCCATTGAGACCTTAGAGGTATGTAAGAGAACACTAGTAACCAAAGAGCACAGAGAAAACATAGGACATTTTAAAGCAGCATAATAAAATACAAAAGCAAACTTAGAACATTTCACTAAAACCATCACTGATTAACCCATTATTCAAACAGGAAAAAAAATTAAAAATATAGCAATACTCCAAACTTAGCCATATATGGCCGTCTACCAAACATGACATATCAAGTGAGGACGTCATTAACCAGAGTTAATGAGAATAAATCTCGTTGAAGTGAGCATGTATTATTATATCTGGATTAGTCTAATTCATTTGGATTTATCCTAGATGTGATTGCATGCAATCAAATGTCTCATAAACCATTAAAAAAATATATTTTCTGAGACACATTCAAATTAGTTCTCAGAGTACATGCTTTCATTGTTCAAACCTTAACATCTTTTCCAAGAAATAATTTTTGATTCTGTCATTGTTCATTATTTTAACTACCTAACATGATCATCTTTCAAATCATTTTAAATTAGAGGGAACTTAATGTAGCCATAAAAAGTTATGCTACCGGCAATAACTTACTGACACATGAGTCCACTGCATGAATTTGTTTTAATTTAATTTTCTTAGCACAAGTTCTTGTTATACCCTAGGGTAAAAAAAAAAAAAAAAAAAAAAAAACAGCTTCTGTATTTTGGCTTTTGACATTTTGATCTATCAAAAAATATTAAAACTGTGCTTGTCCGTTTGAAGAAATGTGGCAAAGCTGTATGTATCAGACATGCTATTTATATTGGAACACAATAAACAATATACCAAATAAACATTACATCCACAATGTCCACAAGAGCTTGGATATCCAGGTTCTGCTTGTGATTCTGTTTCATCAGTAAAATATAATTTCTGCCTGCTAAGCTCTTTTGAAATAAGAGACAGTCTGTCTGAGAATCAAAACAGATTAATGTCAATGAACAAGCTGACAATGTAGAATGCCTGTGAATAAGTTTGTATGCTTTCATTTGGCAATTGTCACCACAGCACATAGATTGCTTTCATTTTTGAGAGGTTGATGCAACAATATCAAATATGTATACAATTAAACATTGTGTTTTGTGCAGCACTGTTGTGGCCCCAAATCACTTTTGCCATAGCACATTTTCTTCGATTCAGCGTTTTTCTGTCTGATTTTCACCTTACACCAGGGCTGAAACAATTGTTCAATGACTCAATTACAAAATAACCTCAAGGCAAAATCTTTATGCTTCATTTCATATAACTTTCATTCTTTTCAGTGATCTGTCATGTTTTTTTTATGTTTCTTGGATATGAATAATAGATTACTAAATTGACTGCAATGGTGGGCTGCGATATTTATAGGCATGTAAGCATTGGAAATTCACAGGCATGGGGCTGCTTGAAAAATGGTTGGGAATAGCAGAAATAGCACACTTATCTTATTATGCAATTAACTGAGAGATTATCCGATAGATTTAGTTAAATAGTACGTAGCAACAGCCTTACCCTTTGCATCATATTCTCTCCTTCTGATAATATCTTGCTAAGAAAATAAATTCTCAATTGAAATTGTTGATTGCAAGTAATAACTAACTCAAAACTGGTTTATGCACATTTGACTGTTGCTTATCGCTGAGTAACTTGAAATCATTGGAATGTTAATATGATATATTGAAAGTTAAAATGCAGAGGCAAACAATTATGCCACAATGTAAAATGAAACAAAAGACTTGTTTCAAGGCTTTGTGCTGTTTTTCTCTCAAATACTTCTATTATCCGTCCCCATACAGCCAGTGTATTGCATAATATTTCATGGCCCTTTTTCCACCCTAGCATATTAAGTCTACTGTAGAAGTAGCCAAGGCAATAATGATAGCATATAATTAGGGACTCATATCCCTTAGCTTCCTCCATAATTGCAGTCTCCATACCAGAAATCTCCATTTAAATGTTTCTCAATATGAGAGAAACTCATTAATTGTAGACAATAAGGATTAGGAATATGCAAAGCTTAACTGAAATGTGGGAGCTAAAACTGAATGAGGGTTTTCTGTTTTTCCATACCAGAGACATCCTCATCAACTCCACCTCCTTTCAGTGAGTCGGAGGAAGAATTGCATTTTGTTCGGGTGCAGATGTAGCTGGTATGTCTTTGTGCTCGGTAAAGAATTTGTTCATGGCTTTCTTAAACACTATTTAGTGTAAATTTCAAGTTTGATCACACAACTCTCTTGGTACTTCTCTTCTTAGTTTTAATTGGCCATTATTTTACTCTTTAGTAAAGAAATGACTTGTACAAATGTAGCATCTTAGTTAAATTCCCTTCCATGCAGTGAGACCATGTCCAGTGTTGTATGAAACATGTTTGCACTTCACGCATTACGAGATCGCTTAGCACAACTTGTACTTCTGCAAAGACTGATTCTACCTGTATTGTAAGTGTTCCAGAGAAAGACATTTGCAATGCTGAGTTTTTCTTTGGGATCGTTTCTCAATTAAATAAGTGGGGTGCCGCTGCAGTACTGGCTGTAGATTAAAATGGGTGAAAGATTAATCAGGAAAAACTCTATTACCATGACAGGAATTAATGTAGGAAGTGGTCGTGGCATGATGAATGAATAAATGAAACACAGACACAAAGAGGACAAAAGTTAGGAGAGAGAAAAAAACGCTATACCAAGTCTACCATGACAAAACTAGTCAGCAAATCCCAGCGCAAGTGTCCCCATACACCCTCAGGAGCTACTATTTCTTCATTTATTTACAGCTGTCTGCAGGAGCGCAAGCAGATAAACAACTGCAACTCTCCTGTGAGAGGCCGGTGCCCCTACCAGAGCCTCACCTAATGATTATGAAATGCATGATCAACTACATTGCAAAACATTGCTTGGAAGCATACAGTGTGCATGCATATACACAAATCCAAAGCTGGCAACAAAAACTTCCCACCTGTCTGGCTCTCAATTTCCACACTGACAAATATGCACACTCAGCCTTCCAGAAAGCCTCCCCCCTCCTATGGTGGAAGTACCACTTTCCCCTTTTTCCCACTGAGCTATGCCAGCAACATCTGTCAGTTGGAAATATTTTATTTATTTACTTCTTCTTTTGTGAGGCCTGCAATCAAAAAAAAAAAAAAAAAGCTAGATAAAAAAAAATGCTTCAAAAATAAGAATTGTTTGTTTGGATCATGGTAGATACCCTGTGGAACTCAAAATAATAGAAAATAAATATTCTATGTCCTTTTAACCATAAAAACAAACAGAAAAAAACCTGTCACTCCATTACTACCATATTTTGATAATGAAAATATTTTCTTGCAGTTTCAAGTGAGAAAAAGCATATTCCTTTGTCTTTGAATATTTCTGCTTTGGTGCATTTTTCAAAACCCACAATGCCAGATTTCAGTCTCAAGCACTGCAATGGAAAAGCTTCAAACACATATTTGTTCCATACCCTGGAGCTGCCTAGGCTGTTCCTAAACAAATTACTTCATAGTCCTCTACAGACCACAGTACGCTCGCATTGTACTCTGCCAGTTCACAATATGGAATTGTTGTTCTTTCTGTTGCTCGACTCCACATGGGATCGTGAGCAATATTGGATTATGATGATAATCTAGAAGCCTGCTTTAGCATGCATTAAAGACTGAGTTACAAAAACAGACTTGCAATTTTTTTCAAACAGATGACCTAACTGCCATGAATTTGCTCTTGCCTCACTCTTCAAATTTAGAGACAGAATTCAGAAAATATGGACACTCTGTTAGGTTTGTTCTGAGTGAATCTGTGAAGGACGACTATGCAGTTGTGCTCAAAAATATTTTTATGGAAAAGACACAATTCTCATTAAATAAAACAAAATATGCAATTTGTTAAAAAAAAAATAGACATCTTGAGGATTATGTCAACTCTAGCATGCATGAAATATTTTTGTAAATGAGTTGCATTGTTTTTTTTTCACTGATCAAAGCTAACTAGGTATTTTGACTTTGACCATAATATTTATTAAATATAGTTCTGGATACAAAAGATATCCTGGAGCAATAGAAATAATCATCAAAAACAAATACATTTTGAAATCACCAAAATAAAAGCATAACTTATTACTGGAAAATATGTCAGGGACTTTTCTTTTAGTGCCTGCAGTTTGAACAGTTTATTTAAAATTTACAGACAATCTATTCATTTGATCATGTCCTGAAACTGAAGTGAAGTCCTTTCACTAATCAGCTAAATGTGCAGTACACATAGGTCCACATCAGAAATATATAGGAACATTAAGCAAAAACAACTGAAACAGATAAACAAAAGTCATAGTTTCAAACAACAACAAAAACACAACCAATACAAGTAATACATTTTGGTGAGTGTTTTGCTGCAGGAGAGCTGGTGCATTTCATAAAATATGTAAATACCATCATAAGGAAAGAATATTATACAGAAATGTTGAAACAACTGACCAGTGTTCCAGTGCTGGTGTTCATTGTATGCATCATTGTCTTAGTACCCAGAGTTCTCTTTAAAAAATAATAATTTCATTGATATATTTTTAACTAGACCATAAATTAGAAACAAATTTATCTGTAATGCAAGATGTCTGTTCCTCTGCCTCTCTCTGCTCCTCATATTGCAGAAGCAAATCTGCACTATTGTAAACCACCTTTCTTTTTTCACAGCTCAGTTAAAGACATTCTGAAAGGTGTTTTTGCCCTTATCCTTTTTTACCACAATTCAGTTCTTCCTTCTGCATGCACCAACTTCAAGTCTTGAAAAGAAGAGTTTACAATAACGTGAGGGATGATAACTTCACAAAAGTCGACTTGTTAATTTCTTATTCCTGCAATTAACCAAATGCAAAAGTCAATTTTGCAGTGTTTCTTAAAGCTTTACAAAAAACACTAAGAATCAAAAACTAGAATGACTAATGTTTCAAGTCACCGAGTCAAGGACATCTATACAGATAGAAAGTCAATCTTTAAAAATGCTATAAATGAACGATGACATCATCCTAAACAGATTAGGCCCAATAGTGTGCAAATTTGTATGCATACAAAGAAGCAAAATGTCGAAGAAAAATTGAGAGATCATAAAAACAAAAACACAGTTTACAACGGAATGAAGAAAACTGAACTTACAGATAAATATTTTTAAGGTCCCCCGACGGGCTTCTTAAACTCATCTCTCCCATTCTAGGTTTGTTTACCTCAATGTCTATGGATGTCAAACTATTCCAGAGCTGCAGGAGAGACATTTGTGAAGTGAAGCAGCAAAAGAGAGCCTTATTGATCATTCTTGTCCATGCTTGGGGAGTACTGAGCTGAAAACATCCAATGTGTATTGGATGAGTGCATCTTGACAGAGTGGCACAGGTCACGTAGCAATAACAGCACAATTTCTTTTGTTGGCCTGGATGCCTCCCATTGTTTGTATATAATACAGAATGTTTGAATAAGGTGTAATAAATAAAGTCATGGTCACATGTACACCTTTACCTCCGTACGTTGGTGTTTTATGTAGTTTGTTGTTGAGAGTGTGTGAAAATCTGAGGTTTGCAAACTGGCACTAGGAAACATGCTTCTTTGTACTGACTATAAGTTGCAAAATAATTAGTTGTATATAATGTTCATGTTTACAAATAGAGCAAGGTAGCAACTTGAAGCAATTTATGC